>NC_043024.1:3993652-4043652 GCF_006345805.1 Octopus sinensis
ATCTGATATGCCCCATGGTGAGACTGAAACTATATAATTGGAAAGCAACTGTCTTAACACACAGCTATGCCTACACACACACACTATATGACGGGCTTCTTTCAGTTTCCATCTACCAAATTCGCTCACAAGACTTGGGTCAATCCAAGGCTATAGTAGAAGTCACATGCCCAAGGTGCCACGTAGTGGGACTGAACATGGAACCATGTGGTTGATAAGCAAGCTTCTTACCACATAGCAAATCTTGTGCCTGTGTGTGTACATACATACATGCTGGGACTCCCTTCGGTCATGAATGACCATGGGATTGCACCTAGAAAGTTACCCTCCTAGTCACAAGTCTGGGTAAAGTTGCTTATGGAAGACGAGCAGTCGCCCATGGATACCAGCCTCCCCTCTCCATACCATTGATGTTACCCAAGGGAAAAGCAAGGGCCATGATACAGCTTGGTACCAGTGACATCACAACTCATTTCTACAGCTGAGTGAACTGGAGCAACACGAAATAAAGTGTCTTGCTCAAGAACACAACACGCAGCCTGGCCTGGGATTCGAACTCACCTCACGATTGTAAGCTCGACGCTCTAACCACTGAGCCATGCGCCTTCACACACACACACACACACACATATATATGCATACACACACACACACATATATATGCATACACACACACACATATATATGCATACATACATATACACAGGTGTAGCTGTGTGATAAGTAGCTTGCTTCCCAATCACATGGTTGCAGGTTCAATCCCACTGCATGGCACCTTGTGCACTGGGGTCAATGTAATCGACTTAATCCCTTTGTCTGTCCTTGTTTGTCCCCTCTATGTTTAACCCCTTGTGGGCAATAAAGAAATAAGTCTAGCTGGTCCCACATTACCACATTTTTACTAATTGTCCATGATGCTTAGTGCCGGTGGCACATAAAAGAACCATCCGAACGTGGTCGTTGCCAATCCCACCCCGACTGGCCTCTGTGCCGGTGGCACGTAAAAAGCACCCACTACACTCACGGAGTGGTTGGCGTTAGGAAGGGCATCCAGCTGTAGAAACACTGCCAGATCAGACTGGAGCCTGGTGCGGCCTCCTGGTTTCCCAGACCCCAGTCGAACCGTCCAACCCATGCTAGCATGGAAAGCAGACGCTAAATGATGATGATGATGATGATGATAATGAACAAACATTACCATCCAATTAAAACCTTCAACATTTGGCTCAGCAGAGCAAATATACACAATTTCATAATTTTACATCCTGTTTCCCAGCTAATATTAATTAAATGGGTCACCGCGGTCCTTCAAAGGTTATTGTTTCGGCTTGTGTGCACCTAGCTGGGCGTAGCCACAAAACTTCACCTGCTTTCTTTGTTTCCATATTTGTTTTTTGCTTAATGTTACACAAATGCATGTGTGCACACATGCACACACACACACTCACACACACACACACATTGCAATGATTTTGCATTTTTGAGTAACCTGTCATCAGGAAAATTAAAGTTAGTCAATATATATATATATACATTTATATATATATAAGATATATACATATACAGGCACATATATCTATCTATATATATACACACACACACACATACGTATTATACAACTACACACATGTACTCATGCACACCTATCCATCTATGTATCTAGCAAGCTATATATAGCTACTACAGTACATTTCACACACACACACACATCAATATTTAACATCCGCCTTCCATGCTAGCATGGGCGGTGATGGTTATTTATGTATACATACATACATATATATATATATATATATGTATGTATGTGTGTGTGTGTCTGTGTTTGTCTCCCCCCACCAACATTGCTTGACAACTGATGCTGGTGTGTTTACATCCCCGTAAGTTAGCAGTTCAGCAAAAGAGACTGATAGAATAAGTACTAGGCTTACAAAGAATAAGCTCTAGGGTCGATTTGCTTGACTAAAGGCAGTGCTCCAGCATGACCGCAGTCAAATAACTGAAACAAGTAAAAGAGCAAAGAGATGTATATATATATATATATATATACATATATATTTCTTAATTGCCCACAAGGGGCTAAACATAGAGGGGACAAACAAGGACAGACAAAGGGATTAAGTCGATTACATCAACCCCAGTGCGTAACTGGTACTTATTTAATCGACCCCGAAAGGATGAAAGGTAAAGTTGACCTCGGCGGAATTTGAACTCAGAACGTAACGACAGACGAAATACCTCTAAGCATTTCACCCGACGCGCTAACGTGTCTGCCAGCTCGCCGCCTTCCATCTAAATATATATATATATATATATATACACAAACACATCCATATATAAGCATTTGTAATATACACAAACACATCCATATATAAGCATTTGTAATATACACAAACACATCCATATATAAGCCTTTGTAATATACACAAACACATCCATATATACATTTGTAATATACACAAACACATCCATATATAGCATTGGTATATACACAAACACATCCATATAAAGCATTTGTAATATACACAAACACATCCATATATAAGCATTTGTAATATACACAACACATCCATATATAAGCATTTGTAATATACACAACACATCCATATATAAGCATTTGTAATATACACAAACACATCCATATATAAGCATTTGTAATATACACAAACACATCCATATATAAGCATTTGTAATATACACAAACACATCCATATATAAGCATTTGTAATATACACAAACACATCCATATATAAGCATTTGTAATATACACAAACACATCCATATATAAGCCTTTGTAATACACAAACACATCCATATATAAGCATTTGTAATACACAAACACTCCATATATAAGCATTTGTAATATACACAACACATCCATATATAAGCATTTGTAATATACACAAACAAATCCATATATAAGCATTGTAATATACACAAACACATCCATATATAAGCCTTTGTAATATACACAAACACATCCATATATAAGCATTTGTAATATACACAAACACATCCATATATAAGCATTTGTAATATACACAAACACATCCATATATAAGCATTTGTAATATACACAAACACATCCATATATAAGCATTTGTAATATACACAAACACATCCATATATAAGCCTTTGTAATATACACAAACATCATCCATATAGCATTGTAATATACACAAACACATCCATATATAAGCATTGTAATATACACAAACACATCCATATATAAGCATTTGTAATATACACAAACACATCCATATATAAGCATTTGTAATATACACAAACACATCCATATATAAGCCTTTGTAATATACACAAACACATCCATATATAAGCATTTGTAATATACACAAACACATCCATATATAAGCCTTTGTAATATACACAACACATCCATATATAAGCATTGTTATATACACAAACACATCCATATATAAGCCTTTGTAATATACACAAACACATCCATAATAAGCCTTTGTAATATACACAAACACATCCATATATAAGCATTTGTAATATACACAAACACATCCATATATAAGCATTTGTAATATACACAAACACATCCATATATAAGCCTTTGTAATATACACAAACACATCCATATATAAGCCTTTGTAATATACACAAACACATCCATATATAAGCATTTGTAATATACACAAACACATCCATATATAAGCATTTGTAATATACACAAACACATCCATATATAAGCATTTGTAATATACACAAACACATCCATATATAAGCCTTTGTAATATACACAAACACATCCATATATAAGCATTTGTAATATACACAAACACATCCATATATAAGCCTTTGTAATATACACAAACACATCCATATATAAGCCTTTGTAATATACACAAACACATCCATATATAAGCATTTGTAATATACACAAACACATCCATATATAAGCCTTGTAATATACACAAACACATCCATATATATAAGCCTTGTAATATACACAACACACATCCATATATAAGCCTTTGTAATATACACAAACACATCCATATATAAGCATTTGTAATATACACAAACACATCCATATATAAGCATTTGTAATATACACAAACACATCCATATATAAGCATGTAATATACACAAACACATCCATATATAGCCTTTGTAATATACACAAACACATCCATATATAAGCATTTGTAATATACACAAACACATCCATATATAAGCTTTGTAATATACACAAACCCATCCATATATAAGCATTTGTAATATACACAAACACATCCATATATAAGCATTTGTATATACACAAAACAATACACCATATAAGCATTTGTAATATACACAACTAAACACATAACACACAAACAATATATAAGCCTTTGTAATATACACAAACACATCCATATATAAGCATTTGTAATATACACAAACACATCCATATATAAGCCTTTGTAATATACACAAACACATCCATATATAAGCCTTTGTAATATACACAAACACATCCATATATAAGCTTTGTAATATACACAAACACATCCATATATAAGCATTTGTAATAACACAAACACATCCATATATAAGCATTTGTAATATACACAAACACATCCATATATAAGCCTTTGTAATATACACAACACATCCATATATAAGCATTTGTAATAACACAAACACATCCATATATAAGCATTTGTAATATACACAAACACATCCATATATAAGCTTTGTAATATACACAAACACATCCATATATAAGCCTTTGTAATATACACAAACACATCCATATATAAGCATTTGTAATATACACAACACATCCATCTATATAAGCATTTGTAATATACACAACCACATCCATATATAAGCCTTGTAATATACACAAACACATCCATTATAAGCCTTTGTAATATACACAAACACATCCATATATAAGCATTTGTAATATACACAAACACATCCATATATAAGCCTTTGTAATATACACAAACACATCCATATATAAGCCTTTGTAATATACACAAACACATCCATATATAAGCATTTGTAATATACACAAACACATCCATATATAAGCCTTTGTAATATACACAAACACATCCATATATAAGCCTTTGTAATATACACAAACACATCCATATAAACATTTGTAATATACACAAACACATCCATATATAAGCCTTTGTAATATACACAAACACATCCATATATAAGCCTTTGTAATATACACAAACACATCCATATATAAGCATTTGTAATATACACAAACACATCCATATATAAGCCTTTGTAATTACACAAACACATCCATATATAAGCCTTTGTAATATACACAAACACCCATATATAAGCATTTGTAATATACACAAACACATCCATATATAAGCCTTTGTAATATACACAAACACATCCATATATAAGCCTTTGTAATATACACAAAACAATCCATATATAAGCATTTGTAATATACACAACACATCCATATATAAGCCTTTGTAATATACACAAACACATCCATATATAAGCCTTTGTAATATACACAAACCACATCCATATATAAGCCTTGTAATATACACAACACACATCCATATAAGCATTTGTAATATACACAAACACATCCATATATAAGCCTTTGTAATATACACAAACACACATCATATATAAGCATTTGTAATATACAAAACACATCCATATATAAGCATTGTTTTATACATACACACAAACACATCCATATATAAGCATTTGTAATATACACAAACACATCCATATATAAGCCTTTGTAATATACACAAACACATCCATATATAAGCATTTGTAATATACACAAACACATCCATATATAAGCCTTTGTAATATACACAAACACATCCATATAAGCCTTGTAATATACACAAACACATCCATATATAAGCCTTTGTAATATACACAAACACATCCATATATAAGCCTTTGTAATATACACAAACACATCCATATATAAGCCTTTGTAATATACACAAACACATCCATATATAAGCCTTTGTAATATACACAAACACATCCATATATAAGCCTTTGTAATATACACAAACACATCCATATATATAAGCTTTGTAATATACACAAACCATCCATATATAAGCATTTGTAATATACACAACACATCCATATATAAGCCTTTGTAATATACACAAACACATCCTATATAAGCCTTTGTAATATACACAACACATCCATATATAAGCTTTGTAATATACCACAACACATCCATATATAAGCTTTGTAATATACACAAACACATCCATATATAAGCCTTTGTAATATACACAAACACATCCATATATAAGCCTTTGTAATATACACAAACACATCCATATATAAGCATTTGTAATATACACAAACACATCCATATATAAGCCTTTGTAATATACACAAACACATCCATATATAAGCATTTGTAATATACACAAACACATCCATATATAAGCCTTGTAATATACACAAACACATCCATATATAAGCATTTGTAATATACACAAACACATCCATATATAAGCATTTGTAATATACACAAACACATCCATATATAAGCATTTGTAATATACACAAACACATCCATATATAAGCATTTGTAATATACACAAACACATCCATATATAAGCCTTTGTAATATACACAAACACATCCATATATAAGCATTTGTAATATACACAAACACATCCATATATAAGCCTTTGTAATATACACAAACACATCCATATATAAGCCTTTGTAATATACACAAACACATCCATATATAAGCATTTGTAATATACACAAACACATCCATATATAAGCCTTTGTAATATACACAAACACATCCATATATAAGCCTTTGTAATATACACAAACACATCCATATATAAGCCTTTGTAATATACACAAACACATCCATATATAAGCATTTGTAATATACACAAACACATCCATATATAAGCCTTTGTAATATACACAAACACATCCATATATAAGCATTTGTAATATACACAAACACATCCATATATAAGCCTTTGTAATATACACAAACACATCCATATATAAGCCTTTGTAATATACACAAACACATCCATATATAAGCCTTTGTAATATACACAAACACATCCATATATAAGCCTTTGTAATATACACAAACACATCCATATATAAGCCTTTGTAATATACACAAACACATCCATATATAAGCCTTTGTAATATACACAAACACATCCATATATAAGCCTTTGTAATAAAACTGGGTCTTTTTTAAAATTCTTTTTTTAATTTATTTTATTTCATTTTTCTCCATTTTTTTTTTGCGTTTCATTTCTGTTGCAGGGTTCCATTCCGAAATTTGGTTGTTGGACTTCTGTCGCATCAGCTGTTGTTGCAGACAGTTGGTTCCATACTTCTGCAGCTGCAGACGAGCACCGAACCAGACAGCGGGGTTAGAAATTGTGCCGACAACAATAACACAACTCATTCCTCAACTGAGCAACAACAACAACACCAACAACAGCCACAATCCATGTCATCGCCTTCATCAGCGCCACCATCTGCGACATCATCACCATCTTCTTCAAATTCTTCATCACCCCTCCCAGGCAAGTACTGAAACGACAAATCATGTTCTACCCCGAATCATGTTCTACCCCCGAATCATATTCTAATATTCTACCCGGAATCATATTCTACCCCGAATCATATTCTAATATTCTACCCGGAATCATATTCCACCCCGAATCATGTTCTACCCCGAAATATATTCTACCTTGAATCATGTTCTTCTCTAGAGGGTGTCCCAGAATTAACCCTTACCAATTCTACTTTCAGGAATGCTCCCTTATCTGTCGACCCGCAACGTTGCCAAGGTCCTTGACTGTCTCTACATGTCCTACCACATCGCTTGTGATTTTGATTCAAGGCCCGGCTTGAAGTTCCTCATCCAGAAGGTTGCACAAACTGACGTCGCTGCCAACCTTTACAAACAGGCTGGGGCCAGTATGGTGTTTTACATCCACACCCTCATTGAAATCTGCTCCAGCGTGAGCCCCCTTCAACTGGACACGACCCGTAACCTACTCAAGCAGATGTCCACGTCGTTCCTGAACAACCGGCAAGCCTGCATCACCCGTGCGCAGACCGTGACCAAAGATATCAGCAGCAACGTGGAGATTTTCCTTTTCCTCTTACAGAGCATTTGTGATGAGTTGTGCCAGACCTACGTCGATATGACCCTTGATGAGGAAACCACGACGTGCGTGGACCGTCTCTCCGAACAACCCCTCGTCTTTCTTATTGCCAAACCTGATGAACTCAGTGATATCACTGGATCGACAGAGTCGAAGAAAATGAACAAATCCCCTTCTTTCAAAGGATCCCTTTATCATCCAACAACTTCACCCGTCGCAACACAACCGGCCGAAGGTAAGTTTTCCTAATTCCTTAACATTTTTAACTTTCTCCACATCTGAACCACTTCATTGTTCATTTGGGGTCATTTGAAGCAACCTATAACCCTTTGGCATTCAGATTATACAAACACTTCATAATTTAATACCTTTCAATGTGATACCTACCTATTAAACAGAAATTATTTTTATTTAATGAAAATTTAATAAAATCTGATCATAAGTAAGTGAAATTATGCTAAATACAACTGAATTGAAAACCTTTTTCCACTGGCCATATTGGCAATTCTGAAAACTTGAGTGCGAATTTTACATGGGAAGAAGCTTTTTTCAGACAAATTTTATCCTGAAAATCACCTGCATGAATCACACAGGTATGCTAATTACATGGGGTTTTTTTACGGTAATTGGAGCCGCCTGAAATGGGCGTATTTCATTAATACCTGATATCCTGTTACGTAACCCTACCACCGACTTGCTTCCCATTCAGAGGAAAGGTTGCAGCTGTGGTTATTTATACAGCATGGAAGCTGGCTAACGAGTCCTGGGATTCAAAACAGTCATGTCCTTCTTCCCCCCTCCAAATGTCATCCCTCTGGAATCTCTTCCTTTCTCATGTCTTTCCTGCAGGTGTTGGTCTTTGACAGTTTAAACATGTGGGAAATAGGGGTCGATGGAATACACCCACCTGGCCCTTGAGCAGCTTTCACAGGGCCCACCCCTGTTGCAGGGATTTAACAGGTCTCTAGTCAAAGGATTGATAATTCGATATTTGTTAAGTGAGGTTTCTTTCTCCTTTCTTTGCTCTAACCACTAGTCTGGGAAGCCCTTGAAAAAGGGGCATCAAGGACCGGGACTCCTTTTGTTTCTAACAAAACAGTAAAAAGAAAAATATCAAAACAAACCACATGGTTCTGGGTTCAGTCTCACTGCGTGGCACCTTGGGCAAGTGTCTTCTACTATAGCCTTGGGCCGACCAACGCCTTCTGAGTGGTTTTGGTAGACGGAAACTGAAAGAAGCCCGTCGTATATATGTATATATGTGTGTGTATGTGTTTTTGTGTCTGTGTTTGTCCCCCTAGCATTGCTTGACAACCGATGCTGGTGTGTTTACGTCCCC
Source organism: Octopus sinensis (assembly GCF_006345805.1). NCBI lineage: Eukaryota > Metazoa > Mollusca > Cephalopoda > Octopoda > Octopodidae > Octopus > Octopus sinensis. Next base: position 4,003,154 of record NC_043024.1, read on the forward strand.
GTAACTTAGCGGTTCGGCAAGAGAGACCGATAGAATAAGTACTAGGCTTACAAAGAATAAGTCCTGGGGGTCGATTTGCTCGACTAAAGGCGGTGCTCCAGCATGGCCACAATCAAATGACTGGAACAAGTAAAAGAGAGTCTGTATCATCATCGTCATTTTAACATCCAATTTTCCATGCTTGCATGGGTCAGACAGACTGTATTGAAGCAAATAATATATAACACACTATATAAATTTGTCTGACTAATATACTACCTGAAGCATGAAACTAATGGTAGCTCATATTCAAATCTTGTGTATATTATATATTTATCTCTTGCCAGATAGAGTACATTTTTTATTTATTCCTCTGATAATAGAATTGTACATTATTTATATATATATTTATATATATAAAATATGAATTAGAGATAAAACCACTATTATGCAACTCAAACAGTAATAGACATAAAGAACAAATAATATTTTTTTTTTACTTGTTTGTCATTTTGACTGCGGCCATGCAGGAGCACCGCCTTTAATCGAGCAACTCGACCCCAGGACTTATTCTTTTGTAAGCCCAGTACTTATTCTATCGGTCTCTTTTGCCGAACCGCTAAGTGACGGGGACATAAACACACCAGCATCGGTTGTCAAGCAATGCTAGGGGGACACACAAATACACACACGCATATATATATATATATATACATATATATACGACGGGCTTCTTTGAGTTTCCGTCTACCAAATCCACTCACAAGGCTTTGGTCGGCCCGAGGCTATATTAGAAGACATATGCCCAAGGTGCCATGCAGTGGGACTGAACCCGGAACCATGTGGTTAGTAAACAAGCTACTTACCACACAGCCACTCCTATATAATATTTTTTTTTTATAAATATATAACTTATAACTAGATCTCAAAAAGTATAAAATGAATGCTAAATATATAATATAATAAGTAAAAACACTACCTACATTTATATATATATATATTTATAGATATATAATAATCGAATTTTCAGCCATAGTTGAGTCATCTTACACTCTGTTCTATTTTGGGAAAAGTTCCAATTGTTAAATTTTCTGTGCATTCACCTGAAGGAAATGCATTTTTTTTGCATAATGTAACACTTTTGTTCATCGATAAAGACCACATCTGATACGGTTGTAGTGAAGCGCATCTCATCTTTGTTATTGTTCCATATGTAGAAATATATATGAAAAAGCTGTATATATATATATATATAATATATATATATATATATAAATAGAATTAAAGGTAATACTATTCAACTTCCTAATAATCCTTATTAATATTGCTTTATATATATATACATAAGCGCAGGAGTGGCTGTGTGGTAATTAGCTTGCTAACCAACCACATAGTTCCGGGTTCAGTCCCACTGCGTGGCACCCTGGGCAAGTGTCTTCTACTATAGCCTCGGGCCGACCAAAGCCTTGTGAGTGGATTTGGTAGACAGAAACTGAAAGAAGCCCGTTGTGTGTGTGTGTATATATATGACTGTGTGTGTGTGTCTGTGTTTGTCCCCCCAACATCGCTTGACAACCGATGCTGGTGTGTTTACGTCCCCGTAACTTAGCGGTTCGGCAAAAGACACCGATAGAATAAGTACTAGGCTTACAAAGAATAAGTCCCAGGGTCGACTTGCTCAACTAAAGGCGGTGCTCCAGCATGGCCACAGTTAAATGACTGAAACAAGTAAAACAGTAAACAGTATATATATATATATATATATATATATATATATACATACATAAAATTTAATAAGGGTAGAAATTGATATTAATCAATTAAAACCAGTGGCCTAGCATATTTTTAAAAAATCCAAAGATTAAAAAATTTTTTATACATACAAAATTTATAGGACTGACCACTAAAAGTGGACAGTCTATATGCTAGATATAGACATCAAAATCGCTATTTTCCACGAAGAATGTGTTCTCAAGAAAAAAACTCACATTCGGATAGTACCTTTTACATACCATCAGCATGGGGGCCAGCCAGGGGGCACCAGCCCCATCTATGATGTTGGTTTTACTTGACTCAACAGGTCTTCTCAAGCACATCATATCACCCGATGCATCAGATGTATTCTTAACAGGGCTGGACGTGTGTGGCTGTGATCTCACTTTAGTTGCCAGGTCTTTTTAATCCCAGCATATCTCCAAAGGCCCCGGTCTCCTGTCATTGCGTCTGTGAGGCCCAATGTTTGAAGGTCATGCTTCACCACCTCATCCCATGTCTTCCTGGGTCTATCTCTTCCACAGGTTCCTTCAACAGGCGGCGAGCTGGCAGAAACGTTAGCACGCTGGGCGAAATGCGTAGCCGTATTTTGTCTGCCGTTACGTTCTGAGTTCAAATTCTGCCGAGGTCGACTTTGCCTTTCATCCTTTCGGGGTCGATTAAATAAGTACCAGTTACGCATTGGGGTCGATGTAATCGACTTAATCCGTTTGTCTGTCCTTGTTTGTCCCCTCTGTGTTTAGCCCCTTGTGGGTAGTAAAGAAATAGGTATTTCGTCTGCCGCTACGTTCTGAGTTCAAATTCCGCCGAGGTCAACTTTGCCTTTCACCCTTTCGGCATCGATTAAATAAGTACCAGTTATGCACTGGGGTCGATGTAATCGACTTAATCTGTTTGTCTGTCCTTGTTTGTCCTCTCCGTGTTTAGCCCCTTGTGGGTAGTAAAGAAATAGGTTCTTTCAACAGTTAGGGAGTGACCCTTCTTCACACAGCTGTCCTCATTCATATGTAACACATGGCCATACCAGCACAGTCACCTCTCTTGCACACCACATTTGACGCTTCTTATACCCAACTTTTCTCTCAGGGTGCTTAAATCATTTGTACAGGTCATTCAGTAAAAAATATGGACACTCACATGTTATCTTTGACGGGAGAGCCCGTCATATATGTACTTGTGTGTTTTTATGTACAGACATTTGTAAACATGTATCATACCTTGTTGTGTTTCAGCACCCTTTGGTAGCGACAGCAAGACCGCAGCAACCCGGGACGACCCCATCTCACCGTCGAAAAGCACAAGCGAAGAAGATAAAGATCATCCAGATGTGACCAACACGCTGAAAAGCAAAAAAGAGAAGCGAGCCGAGAGGGAAGGGCGTGTTTACACTGTTGCCACGGATAAGTTTATCAAGAATCTCATGACGGAATATAAGAAGCGAAAGCAGCAACATTCGATGCCAGCTTTTGTGAAAGCGACGAAAGTGGACCAGAGTAAGCACTCAGAAGCCACTGTGCCACCGACGCCACGGGAACCCGTGGCGCAGGAGATCGAGAAACAGCAGAAGTTTTCAATCATGAAAGTAAGATTCGTACTTATATTTCATCTTCATATATTTTTGGTAAAGTTGTTTATTTTTATTACTCTTTTACTTGTTTCAGTCATTTGACTGCGGCCATGCTGGAGCACCGCCTTTAATCGAGCAACTCGACCCCGGGACTTATTCTTTGTAAGCTCAGTACTTATTCTATCGGTCTCTTTTGCCGAACCGTTAAGTAACGGGGACATAAACACACCAGCATCGGTTGTCAAGCAATGCTAGGGGAACAAACACAGACACACAAACGCACACACACACACACACACATATATATATACATATATACGACAGGCTTCTTTCAGTTTCCGTCTACCAAATCCACTCACAAGGTGTTGGTCGGCCCGAGGCTATAGTAGAAGACACTTGCCCAAGGTGCCGCGCAGTGGGACTGAATCTGGAACCATGTAGTTGGTAAGCAAGCTACTTACCACACAGCCACTCCTGCGCCTATTATTATTTTTTTTTTTGTTAATCCCATGTTAATCTCAATCCAGCTGTCCTGTGATCAGAAGTGTTCCGGTCATGACCATCACAAATGCAGACATGCTTGTTGTGTGGTAAGAGTTTTACTGACCCAACCACACGGTTCCAGGTTCAGTCCTACGTGGCACCTTGGGAAAGTGTCTTCTACTATAACTCTGGGCCGACAAAAGCTTTGTGAGTGGATTTGGTAGATGGAAACTGAAAGAAGCCCATCCTATACATGTGTGTGTGTGTATCAATTAAAGGAGTTGCTTGAAACAGCTGTAATGAATTGACACCTGTACATCTTCGTTACTCGTGTGTGTGTATGTATGTGTGTGTGTGTATGTATGTGTGTGTGTGTGTGTTTTGTTACATCCCCATAACTTAGTGGTTTGACAAAACATCATCATCATCGTTTAACATCCATTTTCCATGCTAGCATGGGTTAGACGGTTCAACTGGGGTCTGGGAAGCCAGAAGGCTGCACCAGGCCCAGTCTGATCTGGCAGTGTTTCTACAGCTGGATGCCCTTCCTAACGCCACCACTCCCAGAGTGTAGTGGGTGCTTATTACGTGCCACCTGCGCAGGTGCCAGACGAGGCTGGCAAACGGCCACGATCGGATGGTGCTTTTTACGTGCCACCGGCACGGGGGCGAGGCGGGGCTGGCAAGCGGCCACGATCGGATGGTACTTTTACGTACCACCGGCACAGGGGCCAGGTGAGGCTGGCAAACGGCCATGATCTGATGGTCCTCTTATGTGCCACCGGCACGGGGGCCAGGCGAGGCTGGCAACGGCCACATTCGGATAGTTCTCTTACATGCCACCAGCACTGGTATCACACTGAAAGAAAATGTACTGGAGTCAGTTTATTTGACTAAAATCTCTTCAAGGTAATGCTCCAGTATGGCCACAGTCAAATGGCTGAAACAAGTGAAAAGATAAGATAAAAGGCACAGTCTATCTATGATTACATTATCTAATGTACCGAATAATTAGTACTATTGGCTACAGTTGTTGTTTAACCCAGGTCACTCAGTCCTGGTCCAACATACATGTGATCAAAGGTGTTCCAGCCATGACCAGCCCATCCTTTATCTATACATCGTGTATCTAAGACTACAATATCTAATGTATAACGTCTGTCTTTTACATTCTGAGTTCAAATTCCACTGAGGTCGACTTTGGCATTGATAAATTAAGTACCGGTTGTGTACCGGGGTTGATCTAATCGATTGGCCCCACTCACTAAAATTTCTGGCCTTGTGCCCAAAGTAGAAAACTATTCTGACATCACTGCTCACTTTCATATCTAAAAATATTTTCATTGCCCAATAAAGGTATTGTTTTGTTATTTGTACATTAATTAGACACCATATTCCATACATTAGTTTCGTATTTTATCATTAATTTCAATTTAACTTCATCGTTGGAATGTGCCGGTGGCACGTAAAAAGCACCAACCAATCGTGGCCGCTGCCAGACTCCCCTGGCACCTGTGCCAGTGGCACGTAAAAAGCACCAACCGATCGTGGCCGCTGCTAGACTCCCCTGGCACCTGTGCCGGTGGCACGTAACAAGCACCAACCGATCGTGGCCGCTGCTAGACTCCCCTGGCACCTGTGCCGGTGGCACGTAACAAGCACCAACCGATCGTGGCCGCTGCCAGGCACCTCTGGCACGTAAAAAGCACCGACTACACTCACGGAGTGGTTGGCGTTAGGAAGGGCATCCAGCGCTAGAAACATTGTTAGATCAGACTGGAGCCTGGTGCAGCCTCCTGGCTCCCCAGACCCCGGTCGAACCGTCCAACCCATGCTAGCACAGAAAACGGACGTTAAACAACGATGATGATGATTATCCTGTCATAGAGACAGCCTCGTATTTGTTTATGAGACGACTGCTTGAAACTGAATTTTTTTACGAACACCAGTATAATACAAAATGCTGTGTGTGACTCCTATCTGAGTATGTACCTTAAGAATGTAAAGATATAAAATAAAGCTGCGTAGGCTTATAGGCTGACTCACAACGGAATCGACTCACGGCCGGATCAATTTACTGTCAGTCAAAACCAATCGTGGTTGTAACTTGAAGATGACCTATATATATAAAGTTATAAATAACGAAAGGGATATACCATGATAAGATTAATTTAACCACTGGAAATTCTTATTTAATGACAATTGTTTTGCAGCTTAATAAAACATGTAGGCGCGGGCATGGCTGTGTGGTTAGGGAGCTTGCTTCCTGGCTACATGGTTTCGGGTTCAGTTCCACTGCGTGGCACTTTGGGTAGGTGTCCTCCACTATAGCCCCGAGCCGACCGGAGCTTTGTGATTGAATTCGGTAGGTGGAAGTTACTGCCGTGTGTGTATGTGTGCGTATAGCTGCTCAGTGCCTCTCCGAAAGAGAGAGAGGGTATAGATAATTTATTTTATTATACGTAAATTACTTACATGTCTGTATTAATACAAATGGCGAACTGGCAGAAACGTTCGCGCGCCAGGTGAAATGCGTAGCCGTATTTCGTCTGCCGTTACATACTGAATTCAAATTCCCCCGAGGTCGACTTTGCCTTTCATCCTTTCGGGGTCGATTAAATAAGTACCAGTTACGCACTGGGGTCGATGTAATCAACTTAATACCTATGTCTGTCCTTGTTTGTCCCCTCTGTGTTTAGCCCCTTGTGGGTAGTAAAGAAATAGGTATTTCGTCTGCCGTTACATACTGAATTCAAATTCCCCCGAGGTCGACTTTGCCTTTCATCCTTTCGGGGTCGATTAAATAAGTACCAGTTACGCACTGGGGTCGATGTAATCAACTTAATACCTATGTCTGTCCTTGTTTGTCCCCTCTGTGTTTAGCCCCTTGTGGGTAGTAAAGAATAGGTATTTCGTCTGCCGTTACATACTGAATTCAAATTCCCCCGAGGTCGACTTTGCCTTTCATCCTTTCGGGGTCGATTAAATAAGTACCAGTTACGCACTGGGGTCGATGTAATCAACTTAATACCTATGTCTGTCTTGTTTGTCCCCTCTGTGTTTAGCCCCTTGTGGGTAGTAAAGAAATAGGTATTTCGTCTGCCGTTACATACTGAATTCAAATTCCCCCGAGGTCGACTTTGCCTTTCATCATCCTTTCGGGGTCGATTAAATAAGTACCAGTTACGCACTGGGGTCGATGTAATCAACTTAATACCTATGTCTGTCCTTGTTTGTCCCCTCTGTGTTTAGCCCCTTGTGGGTAGTAAAGAAATAGGTATTTCGTCTGCCGTTACATACTGAATTCAAATTCCCCCGAGGTCGACTTTGCCTTTCATCCTTTCGGGGTCGATTAAATAAGTACCAGTTACGCACTGGGGTCGATGTAATCAACTTAATACCTATGTCTGTCCTTGTTTGTCCCCTCTGTGTTTAGCCCCTTGTGGGTAGTAAAGAAATAGGTATTTCGTCTGCCGTTACATACTGAATTCAAATTCCCCCGAGGTCGACTTTGCCTTTCATCCTTTCGGGGTCGATTAAATAAGTACCAGTTATGCACTGGGGTCGATGTAATCAACTTAATACCTATGTCTGTCCTTGTTTGTCCCCTCTGTGTTTAGCCCCTTGTGGGTAGTAAAGAAATAGGTATTTCGTCTGCCGTTACATACTGAATTCAAATTCCCCCGAGGTCGACTTTGCCGTTCATCCTTTCGGGGTCAATTAAATAAGTACCAGTTACGCACTGGGGTCGATGTAATCGACTTAATCTGTGTGTCTGTCCTTGTGTGTCCCCTCTGTGTTTAGCCCCTTGTGGGTAGTAAAGAAATAGGTATTTCATCTGCTGTTACGTTCTGAGTTCAAATTCCGCCGAGGTCGACTTTGCCTTTCATCCTTTCGGGGTCGATTAAATAAGTACCAGTTACGCACTGGGGTCGATGTAATCTACTTAATCCGTGTGTCTGTCCTTGTGTGTTCCCTCTGTGTTTAGCCCCTTGTGGGTAGTAAAGAAATAGGTATTTCATCTGCTGTTACGTTCTGAGTTCAAATTCTGCCGAGGTCGACTTTGCCTTTCATCCTTTCGGGGTCGATTAAATAAGTACCAGTTACGCACTGGAGTCGATGTAATCGACTTAATCTGTGTGTGTATCCTTGTGTGTTCCCTCTGTGTTTAGCCCCTTGTGGGTAATAAAGAAATAGGTATTAATACAAACCAATCTTTAACTTCATGTAGATATTAAAGCTAGCTGTTTCGGTTAAAAGAAATCTTTGTTCAAAAATAAACCCTTGACATGACGTTCCAAGAATACAAAGTCAGTATTTATGGAGCTTTTCTTTTTTTTACGAGTACCACTGGATTAGTAGATCCGTATATTGTGACTTATATATATGTATATATATATATGTGTGTATATGTATGTGTGTATGTATGTATGTATGTGTGTATGTATGTGTGTATATATATATATCATCATCATCATTTAGCGTCCGCTTTCCATGCTAGCATGGGTTGGACGGGTCAACTGGGGTCTGTGAAGCTGGAAGGCTTCGTCAGGCCCAGTCAGTGTTTCTACGGCTGGATGCCCTTCCTAACGCCAACCACTCCGCGAGTGTAGTGGGTGTTTTTTACATGCCACATATATATATATATATATATATATATATATATTATATATATGTATGTATATGTGTGTATATATGTATGTGTGTGTATATATGTATGTGTGTATATATGTATGTGTGTATATGTATGTGTGTATATATATGTGTGTGTGTATATATGTATGTGTATATATATATATATTGGGTTGGTGCATAATTGTGGATTTTTTTAATACAAATTTTTATTCAACAATAACAATATGTAACAAAAACGTCTTTAAATGACGGTCTGTCCGCCTCCCAAGCAAATGGGAAGCAGCAATTGAAGTAGATGGTGAATATGCTCCAGAATAATCATTTAAACTTGTTTTTTATTATGTGTTATTATTTTTGTTGAGAAAAAGCCACAATAATCATACACCAACCATATTATATATATATATATATATATATATATATATATATATAGAAGAAATGAGGTACTCAGAAATCCGGTTGGTTTTATATTTACAGATATTTATTTGTATATTACATGTTTTTATACATCATATATGATACATATATACGATGTATAAAAACATGTAATATACAAATAAATATCTGTAAATATAAAACCAACCGGATTTCTGAGTACCTCATTTCTTCTATCTATATATATATATATAGAAGAAATGAGGTACTCAGAAATCCGGTTGGTTTTACATTTACAGATATTTATTTGTATATTACATGTTTTTATACATCATATATGATACATATATACGATGTATAAAAACATGTAATATACAAATAAATATCTGTAAATATAAAACCATATACATACGTGTGTGTATGTATATATACACATGCATACGTGTGTGTATGTATATATACACATGCATACATGTGTGTGTATACATATATATATATATATACATGTGTGTGTGTATATATATATATATATATACACATGCATACATGTGTGTGTGTGTGTGTGTATATATATATACACATGCATACATGTGTGTGTGTGTGTGTATATATATATATACACACACGCGCGCGCATACATGTGTGTGTATATATATATATACACATATATATGCAGGAGTGGCTGTGTGGTAAGTAGCTTGCTAACCAACCACATGGTTCCGGGTTCAGTCCCACTGCATGGCACCTTGGGCAAGTGTCTTCTGCTATAGCCCCGGGCCGACCAATGCCTTGTGAGTTGATTTGGTTGACGGAAACTGAAAGAAGCCTGTCGTATATATGTATATATATATATATGTATGTGTGTGTGTATGTGTGTTTGTTCCCCTAGCATTGCTTGACAACCGATGCTGGTGTGTTTATGTCCCCGTCACTTAGCGGTTTGGCAAAAAGAGACCGATAGAATAAATACTGGGCTTACAAAAAGAATAAGTCCCGGGGTCGAGTTGCTCGACTAAAGGCGGTGCTCCAGCATGGCCACAGTCAAATGACTGAAACAAGTAAAAGAGTAAAAAGAGTATACATGTGTGTGTATATATATACATATATACACGTGTGTGTGTGTGTGTATATATATAAAATATAAATTATAAATAACAAATAAAATAGATTTTTATAAAACATATAACTATATCACAAAAATTATAAATGTGAATAATCAATATATAATAAGTAAAAAAAACTACATACATTTTATGGCTATAATTAAATTTGAATTACAATTAAATTTAATTGAAATGAATTCAGTTTAAAATTATAGTCAATCTTCAGGTTAAGAATAATAGTTAAATAAATAAGCAAATAGAGTTAAACAATATTTATTTAAAAAATAAATAAAATAATTTTTCTTATAGAAGAAACTCCATTAACTAAAAGTAGAGTAAATACACACACACACACACACATATATATATATACACACACACACACATGTGTATATGTATGTTTATATATATATATATGTGTGTGTGTGTGTGTATTTGTGTGTGTATATATTTATGTGTGTGCATATATATATATGTGTGTGCATATATATTTATGTGTGTGTCTTGGTGTCTGTGTTTGTCCCCCCACCAATGCTTGATGACCAATGTTGGTGTGTTTACATCCCCTGTAACTTAGCAGTTTGGTAAAAGAGACCGATAGGATAATTACTAGGCTTACAAAGAATAAGTCCTGGAGTCGATTTTGTTCAACTCAAACCCTTCAAGGCAGTGCTCCAACATGGCCACAGCCAAATAACTGAAACAAGTAAAAGAATAAAAGAATATTCTATGGCCTCTCAAAATGATATTTCAATATGTTATTAATCCCCCAAAACAGGTTGTTTACAACTTTGGTGGTCACACCAGCGACTGACAAGAACAAGTTCTTAATGTGTTTATTGCAGGCATGAATGGTTAGTTATTTGCTGACATCATCAATCAGTGACAAGATCCGGTTTGTTGTTTACGGTTATTTTCATGTCTGAACACAGTGATTTCGGGTTCAGATCCCAGGCAGTAAATTGGGTTTGGTTACTCTGGCAATACCCTTCCTACGATTTCATTTGTTCAGTGTACTCATGGGTGAGTTTCTTTAGCGATGAAAGAACAAGTGCCTCATTCATTTGCCTGATTTTTCTCTGTAAAACATTAATTGCAATGTATACATAATGTAGCTATAATTCATATGGTTGTTATCTTTTATTGACTGACATATTTTTGACAAAAAAAAACAACAAATCAGTTAATTTATATATCAACAAATTGATAAGGAAAATATCTTCTATCACACATACATACACACACCTCATATATATACATTTATGCATATACGAGTATGTATGTGTGTATATATATATGCATACACACACACATATATATATGGATGCATATACATGTATGTATGTATATACACATAAGAGTATATATGTATTTGTCTCTTCTATTTTTTAATTATTATAAATCTTCCACTGAGGAGGGAACCTGTTTCCAACAAAGATACAAAGCTCCATCTCTGGGATGTAGTTAACACAAATTCACATTTGGAACTTGAGAAAAGTCTTACATATTTTAACTGTTCCACTCACAGATTGTAATGTACGGATTAGCCGGTCGATTTCTCTTTTCGAAAATCCCAGTTTATCCAGATTCTCCTTTAAGCATTTACTAACAAAACCTGGTGCTCCAATTATTTTTGGTATGAATATGAATTCGTAGTCTGGATATAGAAGCTGGAGGTTTCAAAGCAGTTGTCCTTAGATATCTTTTTTTACTTTGATTTTCAAAGAGATATTTATATCTATAGGGCAGCTATGAATGTATGTATGTATATACATATATATATCATGGCACTCCGTCGATCACAACGACAAAGGTTCCAGGTGATCTGATCAACTGAACAACCTGCTCGAGAAATTAACGTGCAAGTGGTTGAGTATTCCACGGACATGTGTACCCTTAATGTAGTTCTCGGGGGTGATTCAGCGTGACATAAAATGTGACAAGGCTGGCCCCTTTCAAATACAGGTACAACAGAAACAGGAAGAAAGAGCGAGAGAAAGTTGTGGTGAAAGAATCCAGCAGAGTTCGCCACCACCCCCTGCTGGAGCCTCGTGGAGCTTTAGAAGGCTGGAGAGTATATCGGCGGAAACGTTTTGTTAACAACAAACAAGATGAGGACTAATCTCCGTCAAATGTAAATAACGAAGAACAGAATAGTCTGAATTCTAAAGGGTTGGATCAGCTATACCCAGCCTGGATATTCTATCTGTTTTTATGTTCAAACCCAGCTGGATCTGACCTCCCACACTTACCCAACAATTCTATTCTAGAAAAAAAAATTTCGAAACTTCAAGATAATTCATAATTAATTCAAAACAATTTGAATAAATAAGCATTACTTTCGACAGAATAATACAACTGCCAAAGGACAAATGCACTAGAAACTTCCACCTGAATATGCACTGTTAAATGTTGGGTGCATCCGATACGCCCAAGTATGTTTTACGTCAAACATGGTAACTAAATCCAGTTTTTTACAACGAATTGCCCCTGGGTCTTATCTTATTCAGGAAGTTGTGCCTTCCTTAACGTTTAATGCACCGAAAACTCTTTCTCTGGAATGTGCACAGCTAATCTTAGGGTGTGTCTAGTAAACCCACGCCTTTTGTGTCATTAAAATCAGGGTATATATGCATATATATGTGTGTGTGTATAATATAATATATATTACTCTTTTACTTGTTTCTGTCATTTGACTGTGGCCATGCTGGAGCACAGCCTTTAGTCAAGCAACTCGACCCCGGGACTTATTCTTTGTAAGCCCAGTACTTATTCTATCACTCTCTTTTGCCGAACCGCTAAGTGATGGAGACATAAACACACCAGCATTGGTTGTCAAGCAATGCTAGGGGGACAAACACAGGCACACAAACATACACGCACATATATATATATACATATATATGACGGGCTTCTTTCAGTTTCCGTCTACCAAATCACTCACAAGGCTTTGGTCGGCCCGGGGCTATAGTAGAAGACACTTACCCAAGGTGCCACGCAATGGGACTGAACCCGGAACCATGTGGTTGGTAAGCGAGCTACTTACCACACAGCCACTCCTGCGCCTATATGCATATATACATACATATATGTGTATATACATATGCATATATGGCTACAGGATGTCAAAAAATGTAAATATGAAAAACAAGAATATGAAATACGGAAACATGAAAAATAAACCTTTTTTGTGAACAACGAAAGAAACAAATGGGAAAGTGAGACAAGCAACATAAAAAACAATCCCTTCAGCACTTGTCACCTGTTTTATCTTATCTGCATTTCAATATAAATATATATATATATACGGAGATGTACTTGCATAGCAAGTGACCTGATCTGAGATCGTGTGCTGGAACGAAAGCAATTGCAGTGTGGAAGGTGTTTATAAGCCATTTAAGAAACACACAAAAACCACTAGATTCACTTCAACATTTAAATATAATTTGTCAAAATATTTTCATTGCTTTGAGACCACGACCTGTTCATGAAGCTTTGTCAGTAAACAGATCGTGGTCTCAAAGCAATGAAAATATTTTGACAAATTAAATTTAAATGTTGAAGTGAATCTAGTGGTTTTTGTGTGTTTCTTAAATGGCTTATAAACACCTTCCACACTGCAATTGCTTTCGTTCCAGCACACGATCTCAGATCAAGTCACTTGCTATGCAAGTACATCTCCGTATATATATATATGTTTTTTGTAAATTCCAACTATATACATACATACTCATCATTTAACGTCCACTTCCATGCTGGCATGGGTTGGATGGTTTGACTGAGGACTGGCAAGCCAGCCGCTGCATCAGGCTCCAGTCTGATCTGGCAAGGTTTCTACAGTTTGATGCCCTTCCTAACACCAACCACTCCAAGAGTGTAGTGGGTGCTTTTTAAGTGTCACTGACATGGGAGCCAGTGAAGGAGCACTGGTATTGGCCACATTCGGATGGTGCTTTTTTCATTCCACCGGCATGGGAGCCAGTCAGGTAGACCTGCCGTCGACGACATTAGGGGCCACTGGCAACAGCTACGATTTTGTTATACTTGACTCAACTAGTCTTCTCAAGCCTATATCGCCCAACGCATCAAGCATACTTTTAAGTGAACTGGACATGCAATACTGGCATCAGCCATGGTTGCGATCTCATTTTAGCTGCCAGGTCTTCTCAATCACAGCATATCTCCACACATACATATATACACATATATATATATATATACACACACACGTGCACACACAAGCCTGTACGCACATGCACACACACATACATACTACATATACTCTTTTACTTGTTTCAGTCATTTGACTGCGGCCGTGCTGGAGCACCGCCTTTAGTCGAGCAAATCGACCCCGGGACTTATTCTTTTGTAAGCCCAGTACTTATTCTATCGGTCTCTTTTGCCGAACTGCCAAGTAACGGGGACATAAACACACCAGCATCGGTTGTCAAGCAATGCTAGGGGGACAAACAGACATACAAACATATATATATATATATATATATATACATATATACAACGGGCTTCTTTCAGTTTCCGTCTACCAAATCCACTCACAAGGCATTGGTCGGCCCGGGGCTATAGCAGAAGACACTTGCCCAAGATGCCACGCAGTGGGTCTGAACCCGGAACCATGTGGTTGGTAAGCAAGCTACTTACCACACAGCCAACATACACTTATGATATACAATAGGGTCCTGAAAAGTTCCTGGCTTTAAGGGTGTCGTGAAAGGCCTGGTTGGAGGCCCATCCTTGCGAGTTCTTTTACAGAGCTTAGAAAAACTGAAGGACCACTGCAATCTGAGAAGGGAATCTGAGAAGGGAATATGTTGAATAAAATCATAATTAACTGATTCTGTTGTATTTTCTTTACTCAGAGCCAAGAACTTTTCAGCATCCACTCATATATACGTAAGTGTGTGTGTATGTAGAGAGAGAGATTTGCTGCCTGTGACTATAGAATGTAACAAAACACTTGATTGAAGTGGTTTCCTTAAGGAATAATGGAATGTGAGGGGCAGAGCGCAATCAGAGGCAGAGTTGGAGGAGAGAGAGAGAGAGTATGACAGACTCACAGTTTGAATGTGAGTGCTCTTTCTTAGAAAATGATGCAAAAATGTTTCTTGGAAATTGGCAAAAAATGATTCAAGGCTTAGAATAAAAAGATAAAGCAATTTTGGCAACAGTGAAAATGGTGTGTGTGGTGTGTGTGTGTGTGTGTGTGTGTGTGTGAAAGAAACAGGCTAAAATGTAGAAGTGAGCATTATTTTCTTATCTCATTTCTGTCATTTGGACTGTGGCCATGCTGGAGCATTGTCAAAAATGGTTTTTAATCAAACAGATTGACACCCCCCTACTGTGTGGCACCTTGGGCAAGTGTCTTCTACTATAGCCTTGGGCCGACCAAAGCCTTGTGAGTGGAGTTGGTAGATGGAAACTGAAAGAAGCCTGTCGTGTATATATATATATAGGTGCAAGAGTGGCTGTGTTGTAAGAAGCTTGCTTACCAACCACATGGTTCTGGGTTCAGTCCCACTGTGTGGCACCTTGGGCAAGTGTCTTCTATATATATATATATATATATATATATATATATATATATATACGATGGGCTTCTTTCAGTTTCCATCTACCAACTCCACTCACAAGGCTTTGGTCGGCCCGGGGCTATAGCAGAAGACACTTGCCCAAGATGCCACGCAGTGGGACTGAACCCGGAACCATGTGGTTGGTAAGCAAGCTACTTACCACACAGCCACTCCTGCACCTATATATATATATATATATATATATATGACGGACTTCTTTCAGTTTCCATCTACCAACTCCACTCACAAGGCTTTGGTCAGCCCGAGGCTATAGTAGAAGGCACTTGCCCAAGGTATTATGCAGTGGGACTGAACCGGACCATGTGGTTGGTAAGCAAGCTACTTACCACACAGCCACTCCTGCACCTATATATAATATATATATATATATATACGACGGACTTCTTTCAGTTTCCATCTACCAACTCCACTCACAAGGCTTTGGTCAGCCCGAGGCTATAGTAGAAGGCACTTGCCCAAGGTATTATGCAGTGGGACTGAACCCGGAACCATGTGGTTGGTAAGCAAGCTACTTACCACACAGCCACTCCTACGACTATATGGTTTATATTTCTAAAACTGTTTTTGTTAATAAAATGAAAGTGAATATTTTCTTAGAAAAGGAACCGGTACAGGACCTAGATATATAAATACAAAGTTTGTTTTAAATGGAAATGGACTTTGAAATGGGAAAGTACGGCAGGTGTAAAGTACAATGAATTTCATCACTTCCAAACTGTGGCAGGTGTGAAGCACAATAATTAATCAGTTAACATGAAGTTAATTGTAGTGAAATGAAAGTGAAAGTTAATAATGTTGATGTGTTTACATCCCCGTAATATGTTGGTTTGGCAAAATGAATGGACAGAATAAGTACCAAGATTATAATTATAAAAAAAAAAGGCACTGGTGTCAGTTTTTTTGGTTAAAATTTCTTGAAGGCAGTGCCCCTGCATGGCCGCAGTCTCGATAAATTTGTTTGTAGAAGACCAGCAATTTCCCATGCATACCAGCCTCCCGTTTCCACACCACTGATGTTATCCAAGGCAAAGGTCATGATACAGCTTGGCGCCAGTGACATCACAACTCGTTTCTACAGATGAGAGAACTAGAACAACATGAAATAAAGTGTCTTGCTCAAGAACACAACACGCAGCCCGGTCCAGGAATTGAACTCACTATCTCATGATTGTGAGCGCCTAACACTATAACCACTGAGCCATGGGGCCTCACTGAAACTCACTACTATAGGTTAATTGTTAATAAGTATTATTATTGTGGGGTCATGCTCAGTAGAAAAAAACTGGATTAAATTAACCGGATACTCTCTACAACGGGCTAATTTTAATCCAAACGGTCCCTTCTACATAGCGCAGGAGTGGCTGTGTGGTAAGTAGCTTGTTTACCAACCATATGATTCCAGGTTCAGTCCCACTGCGTGGCACCTTGGGCAAGTGTCTTCTACTATAGCCTCGGGCCGACCAAAGCCTTGTGGATGGATTTGCTAGACGGAAACTGAAAGAAGCCTGTCGTGTATATATATATATATATATAGGTGCAGGAGTGGCTGTGTGGTAAGTAGCTTGCTTACCAACCACATGGTTCTGGGTTCAGTCCCACTGCGTGGTACCTTAGGCAAGTGTCTTCTGCTATAGCCCCGGGCCGACCAAAGCCTTGTGAGTGGATTTGCTAGACGGAAACTGAAAAGAAGCCCGTCGTATATATATATGCATGTGTGTGTTTGTGTGTCTGTGTTTGTCCCCCTAGCATTGCTTGACAACCGATGCTGGTGTGTTTATGTCCCCGTCACTTAGCGGTTCGGCAAAAGAGACCCGATAGAATAAGTACTGGGCTTACAAAAAGAATAAGTCCCGGGGTCGAGTTGCTCGATTAAAGGTGGTGCTCCAGCATGGCCGCAGTCAAATGACTGAAAAGAGTAAAAGAGTATAGCATGAACCCATAATAATGATAATAATATTTAAACATTATTTGTAGTGTTAAAGGAATTATCATGACAAAGAACCAGCATAGTTTGCCAGTCACAAAGGAGGTTTTCTCTGAAGTGATTTCTTCTTTTATGTTCAGCTGTTCTACTGACTTACTTTTATATACAGGCGCAGACATGGCTGTGTGGTAAGAAGCTTGCTTCCCAACCACATGGTTCCGGGTTCAGTCCCACTGCATGCGTGGCACCTTGGGCAAGTGTCTTCTATTATAACGGAAGGTTTACGAAAATAAACAAAAGACGAAGGCAGGTGGAGTACAAACAAACATATACACATATATACGACAGGCTTCTTTTAGTTTCCGTCTACCAAATCCACTCACAAGGCTTTAGTCGGCCCGGGGCTATAGCAGAAGACACTTGCCCAAGGTGCCACGCAGTGGGACTGAACCCGGAACCATGTGGTTGGTAAGGAAGCTACTTACCATACAGCCACTCCTACGCTAATATGTATGTATGTATGTGTATGTATGTATGTATGTATGTATGTATGTAACGGGAAGGTTTACGAAAATAAACAAAAGACGAAGGCAGGTGGAGTACAAACAAACAAACAAATGTATTAGTATGGCGCTCAGGAATAGAAATAGAACAAGTCTTTTACGTTTCGAGCCTATGCTCTTCGACAGAAAGATACACAGAAAAGAAACAAGGAGAGAAAAAAATTGCGTGTAGGGGCTGATGATCCAACATGGCGTTCTAGCCGTCTTCTATTAAGTCAGTATATTTCAACAGAATTATGGTAATGAAAGGGTTAAATATTACAAGTTTTAACCTACTGCCTGCCATGAGCCCCATTTGGGGATCTGTTAAAAACAGTCTCACTCCCGGTTGTTCATTAAATTTAAAGTGAATTATGCACATTCCATTTGCAGAGGTGTGTTTAACAATATTTAGTAATTAACCCTTTAGCGTTCAAATTAATATGTCAGAAGTAATCCTTATTCATTTACATTTAAAAAAATTTATTTGATATTATCTTGTAGCTTCAAGATTTGAAAGATGTAATTGTTTATTTTTAGAATGACATTGCAGGGTAGGTGTGAGATGCTGGTTCTGGCCAGTTTGAGCATAAAATGAGTAGAATATTCGGGCCGGATATAGCCGGTTTAAACACTGAAGGGTTAAAGATTGTCGTTATTAGTTCTGGCTAATTCTAGAGGACATTTTATGTCATAAATCGCAATCTTCGAACCACAAAAATATTGACTGTTTTAAAAACGTTTTGCTTTTTTTTTAGTTTTTAGATTTCCCATCGATATCATTCATTGATATTTCATACACATCAAATCAAATCAAAATAGATGAACATCAATGGAATTTGTATCTTTGTGGTACCAGTGCCGGTGGCACATAAGAAAACCATCCGAACGTGACCGTAGCCAGTACCGCATCGACTGGCCTCCGTGCTGTGGGCATGTAACAAACACCATCCGATCGTGGCCGTTCGCCAGCCTTGTCTGGCACCTGTGTCGGTGTCACATAAAAAACACCATCCGAGCATGGCAGTCTGCCAGCCTCGTCTGGCACCTGTGTCGGTGTCACATAAAAAACACCATCCGAGCGTGGCCGTCTGCCAGCCTCGTCTGGCACCTGTGTCGGTGTCACATAAAAAACACCATCTGAGCATGGCCGTCTGCCAGCCTCGTCTGGCACCTGTGTCGGTGTCGTCACATAAAAAACACCATCCGAGCGTGGCCGTCTGCCAGCCTCGTCTGGCACCTGTGTCGGTGTGGCACTAAAAACACCATCCGAGCGTGGCCGTCTGCCAGCCTCGTCTGGCACCTGTGTCGGTGTCACATAACAAACACCATCGAGCGTGGCCGTCTGCCAGCCTCGTCTGGCACCTGTGTCGGTGTCACATAACAAACACCATCGAGCGTGGCCGTCTGCCAGCCTTCGTCTGGCACCGTGCGGTGTCACATAAAAAACACCATCCGACGTGGCCGTCTGCCAGCCTCGTCTGGCACCTGTGTCGGTGTCACATAAAAAACACCATCCGAGCGTGGCCGTCTGCCAGCTCGTCTGGCACCTGTGTCGGTGTCACATAAAAAACACCATCCGAGCGTGGCCGTCTGCCAGCCTCGTCTGGCACCTGTGTCGGTGGCACATAAAATCACCCACTACACTCTCGGAGTGGTTGGCGTTAGGAAGGGGATCCAGCTGTAGAAACACTGCCAGATCTGACTGGCCTGGTGCAGCCTTCGGGCTCCCCAGACCCCAGTTGAACCGTCCAACCCATGCTAGAATCGAAAGCGGACGTTAAACGATGATGATGATGATTCACATTTGATACTATAGTTTCAAAAAAAACTAAAATGTTTATTATTGCAATGGAATAGAAAAGGGATAACTACACGTTTTTTTCGGCAACTCCCATTTGTGACTTACTCCTTTACACATTTCGGTCATTTGACTGTGGCCATGCTGGAGCACCAGCTTTAGTTGAACAAATCAACCCCAGGTCTTATTCTTTGTAAGCCCAGTACTTATTCTATTGGTGTCCTTTGCCGAACTGCTAAGTTTCAGGGACATAAACACACCAACATCAGTTGTCAAACGATGGTGAGGGGACAGACACACACACACGAATATGTATAATGGGCTTCTTTCAGTTTCCTACAAAATCTACCAAATCCACTCACAAGGCTTTGGTCAGCCGGAGGCTATAGTAGAAGACACTTGCCCAAGGTGCCATGCAGTGGGACTGAACCCGGAACCATGTAGTTGGGAAGCAAGCTTCTTATCACAAGGCCACGTCTGCACCTACGATATATCATATAGGCTCTCTTTCCCTTTTTTTTTTGTCTTTTGTCCCCAATTTCCTTAGAGGGGCCTAAATTGGGGTCCTGAAATCTGTTGTTAAATTGCCAAAATTTCTATGCCCTCACATCCTGATTTGTCTTTTCTTTTGTTTCAGGACAGTGAAGCTCATTTGAAATCCTGGACCGAATTGCTCTGTGCCATTCTTCGACTGTTCCAAGAACTACCAGATCATAAATTCTATGCCCTGCTGCCGACCGTCTTCAACTGTCTCAACCAGTTAGTGTGCCACTCTCGAGAACAACGCCTGAACGATGCCCTGGCACAGTGGCTCCACCGAGTCGGACACTTAGTCGGAATCAATCCTTTGTAACGACTGAAACTGTTTAGGAAATAAAGAATTATTTCAGAAAACACACACACACACACAGTTACATACAAGCACACTGGCATAGATGCACACTGGTATATACTTAGGTATAGCGATACACAGGTGTACACACTCACTCATGCACACGTATACACATGTTCACAGATACACACACACACAGGTAGATACATATACAGGGACACACATGCTTTTAGAATTTTCCTGTTGAGGAAGGACTAAAGTTGAATGAATTTTGTTCCTCGCACCCCTAATTACATTACAAAATACAGACACACGCACATTAACAAGCATCTACACACACACACTAATCGATATATACAGTATTATAGATCCCTTTCAGCCGATCTTACCAATCGGTTTTGCACCGAGTATTAGATGACTGCATATTATATAGCAGTATGGTTGCATAACACCACATGCTATATGTTGGTGTGTGTGTGTGTGTGTGTGTGTGTGGTGTATATATATTATATATATATATATATTATATATAAGAACAATCTTACTTAGAAATGGATGCGTGCGTTCCGTCATATAGTATATATATATGCGTGTATATATACATGTAGAGGTAGGTACGTATGTATATATATATATGCATATGTTTTATTTATTAATATATATATATATACATATGAACACATTCTCACAGAAGGAAGTATATAGTCATAAGGATGCACATACTCAAGCATACATGTATACACACACATATATATTTATATACACTCCCTGATGAGGGAGGACAAAGGCTGAATGAAATTTGTTCCTTGCACCCCTAGCTACACAACAAAATACATTCGCACACACAGACATTAACAAGCACCCAAGTACACACACACACACGATGGATCAGGATCCGGGTGCATCATTAAGGGTGGCGAACTGGCAGAAACGTTAGCACACCGGGTGGAATGCTTGCTCACACACACACACACAACAAAATATCTATTTAAAATATTTCCATTATTGAATTTTAAATTATTTAAATATATCGTTTATATTCTGGAAGACTTTTACTGCTGAAATAAAAGTTATCGAGCAGATCTCCACATTGGGATTGAACCCGTGTACTAGTATTCATTAGCATGCTGCTTTTCATTTTTTTTTTATTTATTTATTTTTTTTTTTGATGGGTTAAAGAACCTCTTCCATTAACACAATTCCGGTATGTGTGTGTGTGTGTGTGTGGAGGGAATACTCAGAATGGTGTGAGACGTTATGGCATAGCCTTTTCGGCACAGCCTTTTTGGCACGGCCTATTCGGTGCCAGTGAATCGATGCTGACTTACTTGACATTAGACATTTTAATGTTTCCCTTGTTCTCTCTCTTCTTTCTCTCTCCCTCATTCTCAGTTAACCCTTTAGTGTTTAAACCGACCATATCAAACCAAATCTGTCTTCCTGTTTTATGCTCAAATCAGCCAGCTCTGACCTCTCACACCTACCCTACAAAGTCATTCTAAATATAAACAGGCACATCATCAAAATCTCAGAGTTACAAGATGCTGTCCAATTAATTTAAAACAATGTAATTAAACAGGCTTTACATTTGACAGATTAATCTGAATACTAAAGGATTAACCATGTCTGCACATCTAGTTATGTTTGTATGCATATGTAAATCTCTCTCTCTCCCTGTTATCTTTGTGTGTGTAAATCTCTCTCTGCCTCTGAATGTATTTGTAAATCTCTCCCTCTCATCCTTTCTCCTTCTCTCTGTGTCTGTTATGTTTGAATGGGACACAAAACTCTACTCGTGAAGACCTGTTGAGGCAAGTGAAAATCAGAATCGAAATTGATCAACATCAATGGAAATTGTAGCTGTGATACCAGTGCCGGTGGCACGTAAGAGAACCATCCGAACATGGCCATAGCCAGTGCCGCATCGACTGGCCTCCGTGCCGTTGGCACGTAACAAACGCCATCCGAACGTGGCCGTTCGCCAGCCTCGTCTGGCACCTGTGTCGGTGGCACACAAAAAGCACCCACAACACTCACGGAGTGGTTGGCATTAGGAAGGGCATCCAGCTGTAGAAACACTGCCAGATCTGACTGGGTCCTGGTGCAGCCTTCTGGCTTCCCAGACCCCAGTTGAACCGCATGGAAAGCGGACGTTAAACGATGATGATGATATGTGTAAACCTCTGTCTCTCTCTCTTATCTTCTCTCTCTCATATTTGCATGTGTGTGTACATCTCTCTCTTTCTCTCTCTCTCTCTCATATTTGTATGCATAAATATCTCCTTGCTCTCTCTCCCTTTATCACTTTCTGCCTCTGAATGTATATGTAAATCTCTCCTCTCTCTCTCTCTGTCTGTTATGTGTAAATCTAGTCCTCTCTCCCTCTGTTACATTGGTATGTATGTGTAATCTCTCTCTCTCTCTCATCTTTGTATTTCCCTCTCTCTCTCTCTCTCTCTCTCTCTCTCTCTTATATTTGTATGTATGTATAAATCTCTCCTCTCTCTCTCCTCTCATTCTGTCTTATTTTTTAACTAGCAGTATCGCCCGGCGTTGCTCGGGTTTGTAAGGGAAATAACTATATAAGCATTTTTAGAGTTATAGCCAAAAAATAGCAAAAAAATGATGTAAAATTTTTTTTAAATCGTAGACGCATCGTAGACATTTTTAGAGAGTTACTTCCCTTATATAATAGCGAAAAAATGCCTTAAAATGGAAAAAATGATGGTAAATTATTTTTACAAATCGTAGACTCATCGTAGACATTTTTAGAGTATCTCCCTTTATATAATAGCAAATGCATTAAAATGGACAAAAAATGATGGTAATTATTTTTAAAATCGTAGACTCATCGTAGACATTTTTAGAGAGTATTCCCTTATATAATAGCAAAAAGCATTAAAATGGAAAAAATGATGGTAATTATTTTTAAAATCGTAGACTCATCAATGAGACATTTTTTTAGAGAGTTAACTTTTCCCTTATATAATAGCGAAAAAAATGCATTAAACTGGAAAAAATGATGGTAAATTATTTTTAAAATCGTAGACTCATTGTAGATGCGCGCTAATACCCAGAAGGGCTTGATATGAATCATGACTATAAGATACCCGGTTTTGGTTAAACTGCACCGCAAAATGTGGGAGTAGTTAGGAATCTAAATCGTAGGAGACAGACACACAACCTCACTTTTATATATAAGGATGTATGTGTAAATGTCTCTCTACCACTCTCTGTCTCTTATCATTGTATGTATGTATAAACTTCTCCCTCCCTCCCTCCCTCTCTCCTTTTCTTTCTCCCTCTCTCTCATTTCCTGCCTCTGAACTGTATGTGTAAATCTCTGTTCCTCTCTCTCTCACCTTCTCTCTATTATCTTTGTATGTGTGTGTGTGTGTAAATATCTCTCTCTCTCTCTTTCTCTCTCATATTTGTATGTATGAATATCTCCTCACTCTCTCTCCCTCTCTCTCTCTCTCTCTCTTCTCACTTCCTGCCTCTGAATGTATGTGTAAATCTCTCCCTCTCCCTCCCTTTCCCTCTGTTACATTTCTATGTATGTGTAATGTCTCTCTCTCTTTCTTTCTCTTTCTTTCTTTCTTTCTTTCTCTTTCTTTCTCTCTTTCTCACCCTCTCTTTCTTTCTCTCTCTCTTTCTCTCTCTCTCTCTCTCACTCTCTCTCTCTAATGAGATGATTGGGCACCACTGGTTTGATGCAGGCAATTTGACACGGTTCACTGGACTTTTAAGCTTGTTCCGGTGCTGGAGGCAGATGCAGACACACACACACTCGTGAGGAGGACATGTAGAAATATATACACACGCAGAGAGAGGGGGACAGAGAGAGAGGAAGGCGAGAGAGAGACGTTACAGATTTATTCAGACATAATGAGAGACTCACCCACACAGAGGAGTAGGGAGAGGAGAGGGAGAGGGGAGGGAGAGGGGAGGGACAGGCAGTCCATACATAACAGAAGTAAACACTCACAATGCATAGACAGAGAATTACACATAAGTAAAAAGACAAGTAGATGCTCAGAGAGAGAGAGAGAGAGAGAAAGACTGAGACAAAGGTGAGAGGGAGAGAGAGAGAGAGACTTTACAGTTACATACAAACAGCTAGAGGCTCACAGAGAGAGAGAGAGAGAGAGAGAGAGAGAGGCTTTGCACATACATACAAACTACATGCTCACAGGGAGAAAGAAAGAGGAAGACACACAGAGAGATGAGAGAGAGACATTACACATATAAATATATAATATATATATATAATAAAATATTAGGGAATAAATCCAAACTTACAGGGAAAAATCAGATTTAGGATTGAATCCAATTTTATAGTAAAATATTATATTATATTAAATTAGAGATAAAACCACTATTAGGCAAATCATACAATGAAAAACTTAAGCCAATACATAAGATTAATTAATTTATATTATTTAAATATATAACAAATTTATTAAAAAAATATAATTAATATCACACTACGATCGTTTCATGCCTGCTAACATCTTCAAATTTTTGAGTCGCAGTCATTCTTCAGGTGGTTTAAATATTTAGTTCATCGCTAAGTTAAATATTTAAACCACCTGAAGAATAACTCAAAATTTTTTAATAATTTTGTTATATATTTAAATAATATAAATTAATTAATCTTATGTATTGGCTTAAGTTTTTCATTGTATGATTTGCCTAATAGTGGTTTTATCTCTAATTTAATATAATATATATATATATTGGCCTGCTCACTTAGCCAGCGGTGTGGCATAATTTGAAGGCTAAAACAATGCGAAGCGCATTGTGACCAGCGATGTGTAGCAACATCTGATAGCCCGGTCGATAACGGTGGTCACGGTATCACAAACATAACTAGAAGTTCACTGAGAGACAGAGACTTCCCAACCACATGGTTCTGGGTTCAGTCCTACTGCATGGTAGTACCTTCGGTAAGTGACTTCTACTGTAGCCTCAGGCGAACCAAAGCCTTGTGAGAGGATTTTGCAAGCGGAAACTGAAAGAAGCCCATCGTATATATATATGGGTGTATGTGTGTCCACCATTGCTCGACAACGGATGTTGATGTATTTATATGTCCCTGTAACTTAGCAGTTCGGTAAAAGAAACCAATAGAATAAGTACTAGGCTTACAAAATCCTCGGGTCAATTCATTTGACTAAAGGTGGTGCTCCAGCATGGCCACAGTCAAATGACTGAAACAAGTAAAAGAATACAAACATAAGACGTTCAAAGGGAAAGTAAAAGACATTACATACATACATACATACAAACATAGCCAGATGCTTGCAGAGACAGACAGACAGACAAGGACAGAAGTGGCTTCCCAACCACATGGTTCTAGGTTCAGTCCCACTGCATGGCACCTTGGGCAAGTGTCTTCTATTATAGCCACAGGCCAACCAAAGCCTTGTGAGTGGATTTGGTAGACAGAAAGTATATATATATATATATATATATATATATATATATATATGTAATTTTTTTTTACTTGTTTCAGTCAGTTGATTGTGGCCATGCTGGAGCACCACCTTTAGTCAAGCAAATCAACCCCAGGACTTATTCTTTGTAAGCCTAGTACTTGTTCTATAGGCCTCTTTTGCCAAAGTTACAGGGACATAAACACACCAGCATCGGTTGTCAACCGATGTTGAGGAGACAAACACAGACACATGAACATATATTATATATATATATATATATATATACACTAGATTCTTTCAGTTTCCGTCTACCAAATCCACTCACAAGGCTTTGGTTGGCCCGAGGCTGTAGTTGGAGACACTTGCCCAAGGTTTCATGCAGTGGGACTGAACCCAGAACCATGTGGTTAGTAAGCAAGCTACTTACCACACAGCTGCTCCTGATATCTTTTATTTGTTCCAGTCATTTGACTGTGACCATACTGGAGCACTGCCTTCAAGAATTTTAGTCAAACAAGTCAACCCCAGTATTCTTTCTTTTACTTGTTTCAGTCATTTGACTGTGGCCATGATGGAGCATCGCCTTTAGTCAAGCAAATCGACCCCAAGACTTATTCTTTGTAAGCCCAGTACTTATTCTATCGGTCTCTTTTTACCGAACCGCTAAGTATGCATACTTTTTTTTTAAAGCCTGGTATTTATTCCATCAGTCTCTTTTGCCGAACCACTAGGTTATGGGAATGTAAACACACCAACACTGGCTGTCAAGCGATGGAGGACAAACACACACACAGACACACACACACATGATGGATTTCTTTTAGTTTGTGTTTAACAACCCATTCGGAAGGCTTTGGTCAGCCTGGGGTTAGAATAGAAGACACTTGCCCAAGGTTCCACACAGTGGGACTAAACCCGGAACCATGTGGTTGGTAAGCAAGCTTCTTGCCACCAAAACACACCTGCGCTTTACTAGAAAAACAGGTAAGAGTCGGTAATAGGAACAAAAAACTGCAAAATCCTGTCCCAAACAATACCTATTAACTGAAGGTTGCATGAAAAGAAAAATTTGTTTAAATGACAAAAGAGAATGTTAAAAATGTTGAGTGAAAAATAATTAGGTACTAAAATAAAAAAATAAAAAAATAAATTGATAGACAACCAACCAACCAACCTGAGACCACCTGTGGCTGAATGATAAAAAAACTTCCTGTTTTAACCTTTTCATTATTGTATTTCTTATTTCTTTATTGCCCACAAGGGGTTAACCCTTTAGTGCTTAAACCGGCCATATCTGGCCCAGATATTCTATATGTTTTATATTCAAACTGGCCATATCCAGCCTCTTACACCTAACCTACATTGACATTCTAAAAATAGACAATCACATCATTGAAACCTCAAAGATGTAAGATAATGCTTGATTAATTCAAAACAATTTGAGTGAAAAAGTATTATATTTAACAGAGTAATCTGAACACTAAAGGGTTAAACATAGAGGGGACAGACAAAGGGATTAAGTCGATTAGATCGACCCCAGTGCATAACTGGTACTTAATTTATCGACCCCAAAAGGATGAAAGGCAAAGTCGACCTCGGCGGAATTTGAACTCACAATGTAGCGGCAAACGAATAACTGCCAAGCATTTCGCCCGGCGTGCTAACGTTTCTATTGAGATGTTCTGTGTTTCATTGAATTGATTTTAAATATAACAAAGAATTCAGTAAAATAACTTAGTTATCATTTAGCTAGTGTTAGGAACATAAATTGTGACTAAGGTTTGGTGGAAGATTTTAATTCAGAACTTTTGAAAACAAGACATTTGTACTCAGAGCCAGAGGTAGTTTCAGCCGTTTTGGCATCAAAAGGGTTAAATTAATCATTTGTTAACCCTTTTGTTACCCTATTTCTGTTGAGATGCTCTGTTTCTTTCAATTAATTTTAAATATAACAAAGAATTTAGTAAAATAACTTAGTTATCATTCAGCTAGTGTTAGGAACATAAATTGTGACTAAGGTGGTGGAAGATTTTAATTCAGAACTTTTGAAAACAAGACATTTGTACTCAGAGCCAGAGGTGGTTTCAGGCAGGTTGGTATCAAAAGGGTTAAATTAATCAATTGTTAACCCTTTTGTTACCCTATTTCTGTTGAGATGCTCTGTTTCTTTCAATTTATTCTAAATATAACAAAGAATTTAGTAAAATAACTTAGTCTATCATTAAGCTAGTGTTAGGAACATAAATTGTGACTAAGGTTTGGTGGAAGATTTTAATTCAGAACTTTTGAAAACAAGACATTTGTACTACAGAGCCAGGGCTGGTTTCAGCCGGGTTGGTAATGAAGGGGTTAAAGTGATCTAAATTATGACATTCCATCAAAATTTCTTAATTACTTTTTCAGGCTCCAGTTTAATAATGGCAAATTTATTTGAGTGAAATCGTTCCTGTTTTCAGAATTAACTGAAACAAAGACAGTGTATTTCGACTGAAATATGATAACACAAAAAGGTTAGTGTTAATAATAATTAGGGCATTCACTCAGATTAATAGTTAAGTTATAAGTAGGATATTTAATACATGGAGTATTAATTAAAGCTGTAGATGTAATTAATCATGTGCTGCAAGATATGTGTGTGTAGATATATATATATATATCTACACACACACACACACACACATATATATATGTATATACACACACTGCAGCCTTCTGGCTTCCCAGATCCCCGGTCGAACCGTCCAACCCATGCTAGCATGGAGAGCGGACGTTAAACGATGATGATGATGATATACACATTATATATATATATATATTATATATATACACACATATATACACATACATAATACACACATATATATATATATACATATATGTACATATATATACACATCTATATACACACACATATTATAACACAATATATACATACACATATATGCATACATATACATACATACATACATATACATACATACATATACATACATACATACATATACATACATACATACACACATACACATACATACATACATATACAGAGAATGTGTTTAGATTTTCGACACATGAACTATATTGGTGCCTGAAGACATGTATTGTGACCCTTAAAGAACTATATATATATATATATATATATATATATATATATATATATATAGATATATATATATATATAGATAGAGAGAGAAGAGAGAGAGAGAGGGGGGGGAGAGAGAGAGAGCATTCATATACATGCACTCATGCATGTCTTTCGATACGTAAATGGATAGTCTTAAGATATGGGTTGAGGGAATCATATGGCTGACACAGTAAGCTTCTCTTGTGCACTCGGCTATCAGTTTACATAGTAATCAATTACAAGGTAGTATAAGTAATATGATATGTATATATTTGCACACACACACACACACACACACATATACATACATACATACATACACACATGCATTATATATCATCATCATCATCATTTAGCATCCGCTTTCCATGCTAGCATGGATTGGACGGTTCAATTGGGGTCTGGGAAGCCAGAAGGCTGCACCAGGCCCAGTCTGCATTTAGTATCATCATCACTATCACATCATCATAACCACCACCTCATCATCATAACCGCATCACCACCACTACCACCATTATCATCACCATCATCTACACCACCATCACTCATTATCATTATCACCCCTATCATCCCCATTATCATCATCAACATTCTCCTTCTCATCATCATCATCATCATCATCACAGGTTTAACGTCCACTTTTCTATGCTTGCATGGATCGGATTGAGTTCATTGGGGCAGACTTTCTTACATGGTCGATGCCTTTCCTGTTGCCAACCCTCACCTGTTTTGCCAAGCAAAGGTAATGTTTCCCCGCAGCCAGACATGTTTTCATGGAAGATTGGAAATGAAATACACTGCTTATATTGACAGTGACAAAAATTTACAACTGCTACACAAGGTCGAGATGATAGAGAGATATACATACATACGAATATATATATATATATATATATATATATATATATATATATATATATTATATATATTATATATATATATAGTCAAAATCGTCCAACCAATGCTAGCAAGGAAAGCGGACGTTAATGATGATGATTTTATATATATATATATATATATATATATATATAATAATAAATATTAGGGAATAAATCCAAATTTACAGGGAAAAAATCAGATTTAGGATTAATCGATTTTATATTAAAATATTATAAAATATTATTCGAGACAAAACCACTAT
This sequence comes from Octopus sinensis, assembly GCF_006345805.1. NCBI lineage: Eukaryota > Metazoa > Mollusca > Cephalopoda > Octopoda > Octopodidae > Octopus > Octopus sinensis. The sequence continues at coordinate 4,033,483 of NC_043024.1, forward strand.
TTTGCAAAACAAACAAGGAAAGACTTAATTAATACATAAAATTTTAATAAATAGTCAAAAAAACCGCCACTACAATCGTTTCTTGTCTTGATCGACAATCTTCAGGTGGACTTCCAATAATTCAGTGTCATTGACACTGAATTATTGGAAGTCCACCTGAAGATTGTCGATCAAGACAAGAAACGATTGTAGTGGCGGTTTTTTTGACTATTTATTAAAATTTTATGTATTAATTAAGTCTTTCCTTGTTTGTTTTGCAAAATAGTGGTTTTGTCTCGAATAATATTTTATATATATATATATATATACAGGCGCAGGAGTGGCTGTGTGGTAAGTAGCTTGCTTACCAACCACATGGTTCCGGGTTCAGTCCCACTGCATGGCATCTTGGGCAAGTGTCTTCTGCTATAGCCCCGGGCCGACCAATGCCTTGTGAGTGGATTTGGTAGATGGAAACTGAAAGAAGCCTGTCGTATATATGTATATATATATGGGTGTGTGTGTGTGTTTGTCCCCCTAGCATTGCTTGACAACTGATGCTGGTGTGTTTACGCCCCGTCACTTAGCGGTTCGGCAAAAGAGACCGACAGAATAAGTACTAGGCTTACAAAGAATAAATCTCGGGGTCGAGTTGCTCGACTAAAGGCGGTGCTCCAGCATGGCCACAGTCAAATGACTGAAACAAGTAAAAGAGTAAAAGAATATATATATATATATATATATATATATATATATATATATATATATATGTGCATTCGACAAGAAATAATTTTTGTCTCTTTTATTGAAACAAAAGGGTTTATAGGACTCTTTTACTTGTTTCAGTCATTTTGACTGCGGCCATGCTGGAGCACCGCCTTTAGTCGAGCAAATCGACCCCGAGACTTATTCCTTCTAAGCCTAGTACTTATTCTATCTGTCTCTTTTGCCGAACCGCTAAGAGACGGGGACATAAACACACCAGCATCGGTTGTCAAGCAATGCTAGGGGGACACACACAGACACACACACACACATATATATATATATATATACATATATACGACGGGCTTCTTTCAGTTTCCGTCTACCAAATCCACTCACAAGGCATTGGTCAGCCCGAGGCTATAGTAGAAGACACTTGCCCAAGGTGCCACGCAGTGGGACTGAACCCGGAACCATGTGGTTAGTAAGCAAAATACTTACCCACACAGCTACTCCTGCACCACTGCAGAAAAGAAGTGCTCAAATGTAATTGAGACAGAGATAAAGAAACATTGATCATAGAACAAACATCAAATGCGAGTCAACGACTTTATATATAATACCATGTGGAGGCGCAATGGCCCAGTGGTTAGGGCAGCGGACTCACGGTCGTAGGATCGCGGTTTCGATTCCCAGACCGGGCGTTGTGAGTGTTTATTGAGCGAAAACACCTAAAAGCTCCACGAGGCTCCGGCAGGGGATGGTGGTGATCCCTGCTGTACTCTTTCACCACAACTTTCTCTCACTCTTACTTCCTGTTTCTGTTGTACCTGTATTTCAAAGGGCCGGCCTTGTCACTCTCTGTGTCACGCTGAATATCCCCGAGAACTACGTTAAGGGTACACGTGTCTGTGGAGTGTTCAGCCACTTACACGTTAATTTTACGAGAAGGCTATTCCGTTGATTCGGATCAACCGGAACCCTCGTCGTCGTAACCGACGGAGTGCTTCCATATAATACCATACCTCCCAAACATTTGATCGTATATAAATATTACCATCGTTCTTAAATATATAAAAATATACATATACAAAAGACACAGACAGTAAAAATATATAAGCGACTAAAAATACAGATATATATAAGCGACTAAAAAGTCGTAAAAATCCAAAAGTGTGTCATGCTACTAAAAAACTAAATAAACTAAGATAAAATAGAATGTCAATCGACCAAAAAGTTTTCCCCTCACACATAGGCGCAGGAGTGGCTGTGTGGTAAGTAGCTTGCTAACCAACCACATGGTTCCGGGTTCAGTCCCACTGCGTGGCATCTTGGGCAAGTGTCTTCTGCTATAGCTTTGGGCTGACCAAAGCCTTGTGAGTGGATTTGGTAGACGGAAACTGAAAGAAGCCTGTCGTATATATGTTTGTGTGTCTATGTTTGTCCCCCTAGCATTGCTTGACAACCGATGATGGTGTGTTTACGTCGCCGTCACTTAGCGGTTCGGCAAAAGAGACCGATAGAATAAGTACTGGGCTTACAAGAGAATAAGTCCCGGGGTCGATTTGCTCGACTAAAGGCGGTGCTCCAGCATGGCCGCAGTCAAATGACTGAAACAAGTAAAAGAGTAAAAGAGTAAAAAAGGGTACGTTCAAAAAGTTCAGTTCTTAAAACCATGGTAGGTTAGAGTCCAGGAGCAAAAACTCAGACACACCCATGGCCATTTCGGGAGTTCATTGCCACGGTTCGATTACATTTAAAGTGCATCTCGACAATGACCCCCCCATCGCCCCATACAACCCCACCCCCACCCCCATCAGAATGAACAGGAAACACGTACAAAACAAAACCTGTTTCTTTATTACCCACAAGGGGCCGACAAAGAGGGGACAAACAAAACACAAACATGTGGAGACATAGAACAATTAGAAAAAAATATAAAAAACGTATATAATCTTTTCTACTCTAGGCACAAGGACCGAAATCTTGGGCGAGGGGGCCAGTCAACTAGATCGACCCCAGTATGCAACTGGTACTTAATTTATCGACCCCGAAAGGATGAAAAGCAAAGTCGACCTCGGCGGAATTTGAACTCAGAACATAACGGCAGTCGAAATGCCGCAAAGCATTGCGCCCGGCATGCTAACATTTCTTGTTTCTTTATTGCCCAGAAGGGGCTAAACATAGAGGGGGCAAACAAGGATAGACAAAGGGATTAAGCCGATTATATCGACCCCAGTACGTAACTGGTACTTAATTTATCGACCCCGAAACGATGAAAGGCAAAGTCGGCCTAGCGGAATTTGAACTCAGATGGTAAAGACAGACGAAATACCGCAAAGCATTGCGCCTGGCATGCTAACATTTCTTGTTTCCTTATTGCCCACAAGGGGCTAAACATAAAGGGGACAAGCAAGGACAGACAAAGGGATTAAACTGATTAGATCGACCCCAGTGCGTAACTGGTACTTAATTTATCGACCCCGAAAGGATGAAAGGCAAAGTCGACCTCGGCGGAATTTGAACCCAGAACGTAACGGCAGACGAAATATCGCAAAGCATTTCGCTCGTCGTGCTAACGTTTCTGCCAGCTCTCCGCCTTAAACGTATGATATAATGAATGCAAACGAAAATGAGCTACTTGCCCCATCTTAAGCAGCGTCACTTATTTCCTTCGAGTCCGTCAGTTTTTCGGTATATTCATGCCATCCTTTTCAATGAACACTTCAATTTTTTTCATTTTCCGGTCTATCTTCTAAATTGCAGTCGACTCTCCGATACGAATAACCAACCTTTCTTGTATTCATTTATTTCCTTCTATCGACTCTCAGGCACCAAAAACCATTCCTTCACATTAGTCTTTCCTTCTGTGTTTATCTTACGTCCCTCCATTCTATCAACCTGCTTACCAGTTCCATAGTCACTCCTTATGTATATAAAATGACCAGTAAAAAACGATACAAGCTGAACACTAAAAACTAGAAAATGCAACTTTCTACTTCGGTGGGTAGAAAGTAATTTTCATCATCATAATAATTCTATTTTTACATCTCATAAATCATTCGCTAATTTTTCATATGTACCCTACGTTTGTGTTTTCTGTCCTTATAGTGTCCCCTCTATATTTAGGGCTTTATCCCTAATACAGAAAATAGTTCCATATTCACTTCTTCGTACATTAAAACTATATAACAGTTGGGAGGGTTTATAATTTCGTGTGTGTCTGCTCTCTCTTTTGTTTTTACACTATTTGTCGGTATGGCTAATTTAAAGATAAACCCTTCACAGGACCAGTCCAAGTTTCCTTAAAAAAACAAACAAAGAACAAACAAACAAGCAAAAGAACGGATTATTTCATTGCTAAACATGCAGGTGGCTGTTGCTAATATAAATCTTAACTTGCCGGTTTCGATACCTCGTAACCCCGTAAAACTAAATATTATTTACTACATCCACTTTTTACTTCTATACACTTTCAGAAAAGTAGAAGAAAACTTATGGTTGCAAAAAGGGATCACCTCAGTAAATTTATTTAAAGTTCTAGGCCCCAAAGACTTAAGGATGGCAAGGGATTCCCTTACATATAACTGACACTTAAAATATATTCATATATATATATACTATATAATATATATATATAAAATAAAAATACCAAAATGGGACAAGAACGCAAAACATCCGGACAACTAGGTGAAAAAAAAAGGGACAAACAAAACATCCAGATGGACGATACAAAAAAACAAGGACGGGTCATTCGAAGCCTTTTATCTTCAGTCAAGAACCGGATCATCCTCACAATTTCGGCTGATATATATATATAGTTAATCCAAACATGAAAGCACAAAAAAAAAACACAACAACGCGAGGACGTGGAACAAATATAGTATTATTGGACGCTCAGGAAAGAAGGAAAGAAGGAGGGTTTAACGTTTCGAGCGGAGCTCTTCGTTGGAAACATAGGAGAAGGAAAGATCCAGAGAAGGGAAGACAGAGGGAAAAAAATCGCCAATGGTACACACAGTCGGGAGTAGTCTGAATGGGAGATGATACTCCACCCACCATATTCGTCGGATACAGTCCCGTCTAATTATCATTTATTCCGCAGTCTTCAAAATCATTTGGACGGAAAAAAGATGAATTCTACAGATGAGATCGGAATAAGTACTGAAGGAGTATTTTTCATCACAGACAAGTGAATTTTAGAAGAGGAGTTTTGCAAGTCTACCAGAGCAGATAGATAGAAGAGCATTGTAGAAAATGAAGGGGAGTATATTTTAGATTTAAAAAAGAACTTTATCTTAATTTTGAAAAATAAAAGAAGTATAAAAAAACTGCATTATTTATGGGATGGCACAACACACACACACATATGTATGTATGTATGTATGTATGTATGTATGTATGTACGAACGCACGTACGTATGTATGTATGTATGTGTATATGTATGTATGTATGTATGTGTGTGTGTGTGTATGTATGTATGTATGTATGTATGTACGTACGTACGTATGTATGTATGTATGTGTATATGTATGTATGTATGTATGTATGTATGTATGTATGTATGTACGTACGTACGTATGTATGTATGTATGTGTATATGTATGTATGTATGTATGTATGTATGTATGTATGTATGTACGTACGTACGTATGTATGTATGTATGTATGTGTGTATGTATGTATGTGTATGCATGTATGTATGTATGTATGTATGTATGTATGTATGTATGTATGTATGTATGTATGTGTGTGTGTATGTATGTATGTATGTATGTACGTACGTATGTATGCATGTATGTATGTATGTATGTATGGAGTATGTATGTATGTATGTATGTATGTACGTATGTATGTATGTAACCATTTGAAAATGTAACCACATGTGTACCGTTGGCGATTTTTTTCCTCCGTCTTCCTTTTCTATTGAATTTTCTTCCGTCTCCTGTTCCTGAAGAAGAGCTTTGCTCGAAACGTTAAACCACCTTTCTTTCCTTCCCTGAGCGTCTGCTAATACTTGATATGTACCACGTCCTCGTGTTGTTCTTTTTTGTGTGTTTGTTCTTCGTTTTTTTGTCTTTTTTTGATGGGGTGTATTTACTATGTATATTTATGTATTAGGTTGTCAAGATAGTTCTTGCGGAATTTTAAATTATGTATTTTCAAATTAATTTTCGTTAAATTACTTTGACTTTATATATCATTTTAAAACCCGTTTTTCGCTCTATCTAATCGTGTTACTCTTTTTATTTTTGAATAATTAGGCCATTTTTTCCAGAACGTTGAATACAACGTGGACAAAAAGCAAATTCGCACAATTTTCTTATTCCAGTTCAAGTTAGTCCGAAAAGCTGCTGAAACAGCTCGTGATATCAACGATGCGTTTGGCCCAGGAACCACTAACTGAACGTACAGCACAATGGTGGTTCAAGAAATTTCGTAGCAGTGACGAGAGTCTTGAAGATGATAAGCGTAGTGGTTGGCCATCGGATGTTGACAATGATCAACTAAGAGCCTTAGTGGAAGCCAGTCCACGCACAACTGTTCGAGAGCTTGCTTCTGAAATAAACGTAACGTATACGACAATTTCCAACCACTTGAAGGAAATTGGAAAAACAAAAATACTTGAGAAATGGGTGCCGCACAAATTGAACGACAACCAAAAAAATCGTCGTTTTGAAGTGTCGTCTTCCTTTCTTTACGCAACAAGAACGACTCGTTCCTTGACGGATTGTGACATGTGATGAAAAGTGGATTCTTTACGACAACCGGCGAGGCCCAGCTCAATGGTTGGACGCCGACAAAGCTCCAATGCACTTCCCGAAGCCAAAGTTTCACCAAAAGAAGGTCATGGTGACTGTTTGGTGATCTGCGGTCGGACTCATCCATCACAGCTTTTTGGATCCAGGCGAAACCATTACGGCGGAGAACTGTCAGCAAATGGATGAAATGCATAAGAAACTCCGACAACAGCCAGCATCTCTCTCTATATAAACGGCAGTTTGTCTGTGCGTTTTCTGTGTGTCTGTTTTCTCGTACCCTCACCCTGACCACGGCTTTCAACCGATTCTGATGAAACTTGACACACACATAGCCCAATGTCATAATTCAAAACTGACGCAGCGAAAATTTTGAAAAGTTCCCCCAGTCCTGAAAAAAATCGATAAATTCGACATGGGGTCGACAATCAGAAACACAAACAGCAAACTGTCTAGGGGACGCAACTCCACCTTTTTTAACTAAAAAAAAATTTACCATCATTTTTTCCATTTTTTGGCTATTTTTTGGCTATAACTCTCTAAAAATACTTTATAGTTATTTCCCTTACAAACCTGAGCAACGCCGGGCGATACTGCTAGTTGGTCCATAAAAAAGAACCAATTCTTCTCCACGACAACGCTCGGCCGCACGTCGCACAACTGACCCTGCAGAAGTTGAACGAATCGGGCTACGAAACTCTGCCTCATCCGCCATACTCACCAGACTTCTCGCCTACTGACCACCACTTTTTCAAGCACCTCGACAACTCCCTGCGTGAGAAATGCTTTAAAAACCAAGACCATGCTAAACACGCCTTCAAAGACTTCATCGCCACCAGAACGCAGGATTTTTATTTAAGCTTAAAGCGATCACCGTGCAATGACTAAGGGTTATAAAGGGGCATATAAGCATTCTATTCGCGCGGGGGTCGAACCTACAACCCTTTCTTAACGCGACTAAGTGTGTTACCTATACACCAGCGAATCAGCCTCCTTTGCCCAGTCAAATTTAAGAACTATAATAGTTCGTGTTTGTTCTATATATGTAAATAAACTTTCTATATGCTTTCGGTGCGAATGGTTATTTTTTATACAATCCTGTAAATAATAATAATAATGATAATAATAATAATAATAATAATAATAATAATAATAATAATAATAATAATAGGCGAAGGAGTGGCTTTGTGGTAAGTAGCTTGCTAACCAACCACATGGTTCCGGGTTCAGTCCCACTACGTGACACCTTGGGCAAGTGTCTTCTGCTATAGCCTCGGGCCGACCAATACCTTGAGAGTGGATTTGGTAGACGGAAACTGAAAGAAGCCTGTCGTATATATGTGTATATATATATATATATATTATATATATATTATATATATATGTATGTGTGTGTATGTTTGTGCGTCTGTGTTTGTCCCTCTAGCATTGCTTGACAACTGATGCTGGTGTGTTTACGTCCCCGTCACTTAGCGGTTCGGCAAAAGAGACTGATAGAATAAGTACTGGGCTTACAAAGAATAAATCCCGGGGTCGATTTGCTCGACTGAAGGCGGTGCTTCAGCATGGCCGCAGTCAAATGACTGAAATAAGTAAAAGAAGAAAAAGAAAAGAATAATAATAATAATAATAATAATAATAATAATAATAATAATAATAATAATAATAATAATAATAATGGCGCTATGTAAAAAAACAAAACATTCGTACGCCGCTATATGTATGTATAAATATTTTTTTTTTAAATAGAACAAAAACGCAATAGAGGACAATAAATCATCCAGACAGATAGATGATACAAAGGCGGACAGGAAAAGCAATAAAATTGAGTCTAACAACAAAAAGTCTAAGATAAGAGCATTAGATTTTTTGTGAGAAAGCAAGCGGATGTTTTTGTTTTTGTTGTATACATTCGCTTTTTTTCTCACGAAAAACCTAATGCGCTTAGCTTAGATGTTAACAGGGGCAACCCGATTTGAACAGTTTCAATTGTAACTGTCCGAAACTGTAAGGACAATTTGGAAACTTGACTGGTGAGAGAAGGCAACGAACGACCCGTCCTTGGTTTCTTTTTCCTGTCCGCCTTTGTATCATTTATCTGTCCGGATGCTTATTGTCCTCTATTGCGTTTTTGCTCCATCTCTCTCTCTCTCTCTCTCTCTCTCTATATATATATATATATATATATATATATATATATATATAGAGGAGAGAGAGAGAGAGAGAGAGAGAGAGAGAGACGTGTGTGTGTGTCTTGTCTGTGTTTGTGTGTCCCCCATTACTGCTTGACAACTGGTGTTGGTTTGTTTACGTTCCCGTAATTTAGCTGCTCGCCAAAAGAGACCGATAGAATAATAACTAGGTTTAAGAAATAGATCCTAGAGTTGACTAAAAGAAAAAAACCCTCAAGGGGGTGTGCTCCAGCATGGCCGCAGTCAAATGACTGAATCAAGTAAAAGAATAAAAGAATATATATTCGTATACACATGATGTTAGGCTTCTTTCAGTTTCCACCTCCCAGGACCTCTCACAAGGCTTTGGTTGGTGTTAGGCTATAGCGGAAGACACTTGCTCAAGGTCCCAACCTGTGCCCCTTACAACAAACTCCAAATGCCAACTCGCCCACACTGATAGACAAACACAGCATCCAACATTTATTTCAGACAGTGGCGCAGGAGTAGCTGTGTGGTAAGTAGCTTGCTAACCAGCCACATGGTTCCGGGTTCAGTCCCACTGCGTGGCATCTTGGGCAAGTGTCTTCAGCTATAGCCCCGGGCCTACCAATGCCTTGTGAGTGGATTTGGTAGACAGAAACTGAAAGAAGCCTGTCGTATATATGTATCTATATATATAAGTGTGCGTGTATATGTTTGTGTGTCTGTGTTTGTCCCCCTAGCGTTGCTTGACAACCGATCCTGGTGTGTTTATGTCCCCATCACTTAGCGGTTCGGCAAAAGAGAACCGATAGAATAAGTACTGGGCTTACAAAGAATAAGTCCTGGGGTCGATTTGCTCGACTAAAAGGCGGTGCTCCAGCATGGCCGCAGTCAAATGACTGAAACAAGTAAAAGAGTAAAAGAGTAACTTGCGGTGGCTGTCATAAAAATATCGGTAAACTTCAAAGACCCAGTTTTTTTTCTATTTTTGCACCAAAATAACCATTTCAGAACCTTCCTGAAAGTCTCACCAAAAATAATTGGCTTTGATTTGAATCTTGGCGAGGGAAGAGTTAATGTGGTTGCTGGCATTCTTCGTGGCTGGCTGGAACATTAAAAGACGTTTTCTTGCTTCTCTTTTGTGGATATTCCATCGTTTTCTGGTACAAAAGCTACGAGAGACAACCACATGTGGTTATATTTAGCAAACATGCAATCTTTCTCTCCCTCTCTCTCTCTCTCTCTCTCTGTCTTACTTTTTCCTTGTCTATCTCTGCTTCTCTCTCTTTCTCTCTCTCTCACTCTTTATCTCTCCCCACTTCTGTCTTCCTCTTTCTCTCTGTCTCGCCCTCTCTCTCACTTTTTCTATCCTACACTCTCCTTTTTTCTCTCATTTTTCTTTCCCATTGTCTTTCTCTTTTACTCTTCCTCTCTCTTCTTTTCTTTCCCTCTCTCTTTCTCTCTCCCTCTCTCTCTCTCTCTTCTTCCCCTCCATCTCTCTGACTCTCTTTTCTTCTCTCTAGCTCTCTCTCTCTCTCTTTTCTCTCACCCTCTCTCATTTTCTCTGTCT
>NC_043024.1:4048652-4050029 GCF_006345805.1 Octopus sinensis
CTCTCTGTGTCCCGCTGAATATCCCCGAGAACTACGTTAAGGGTACACGTGTCTGTGGAGTGCTCACCACTTAACACGTTAATTTCACGAGCAGGCTGTTCCGTGATTCGATCAACCGGAACCCTCGTCGTCGTAACCGACGGAGTGCTTCCATTTCAAGGGGCCGGCCTTGTCACTCTCTGTGTCCCGCTGAATATCCCCGAGAACTACGTTAAGGGTACACGTGTCTGTGGAGTGCTCAGCCACTTACACGTTAATTTCACGAGCAGGCTGTTCCGTTGATTCGGATCAACCGGAACCCTCGTCGTCGTAACCGACGGGAGTGCTCCATTTCAAGGGGCCGGCCTTGTCATTCTCTGTGTCACGCTGAATATCCCCGAGAACTACGTTAAGGGTTACACGTGTCTGTGGAGTGCTCAGCCACTTACACGTTAATTTCACGAGCAGGCTGTTCCGTTGATTCGGATCAACCGGAACCCTCGTCGTCGTAACCAACGGAGTGCTTCCATTTTCATTAGGGATATGTGCATACATATATAACATGCCCATCAAAGGAAGGTTACTCGTCGCCCAGATCCTAAAAGCAGCCATATTTCCCTGAAAACACACACATCAAACTATCTTATAATAATGATAATAACAAGAGCACTCAGAGAGCGCAAACCTCCACACCAAGGCACTACCAATGTCCTCTCAATGATCAGCCGGGGATGATTTTTAAAATGAGAATATCTGAAATAAACTCGTCTGCTCTCACAAACGAGAATACTAAAAATGAACCCGACCGCATTAAGTAATAAATAAATAAATAAATAACAATAAAAAATAAATGGAAAAATAATCCAGAATCCTTGTCCGGTACCGGATCGATCCCAAAACCGAATCAGTTTGTGCCAGTCATGAGGCCAAGCATCCCTGAAAGTTTCATCCGAATCCATCCAGTGATTCTTGAGATATCTTGTCCATGGACAAACAAACAAATGTGACTGAAAACAATACTTCCGCCTTCGCTAAAGCGGAGGTAGTAATAATAATAATAATAATAATAATAATAATAATAATAATAATAATAATAATAATAATAATGATGATGATGATGATGATGATGATGATGATCTCTTTATTAACCACAAGGGCTTACATTAAGAAAAGCAATACTGTACAGAACCGGACAAAACAAAGAATGTGTGTGATTGTGTTGTTGTGAGAGTTTTGCGTGTAAATAAAACTAACAAAATTTTTTTAAATCAACAATGTGTGATTCTCAATAGGTAGGAGACGTTCGAGGGCTGCTCATGGATAAACCCCATAAAAACCATGGGTACCCTGACTTTGGAGGTAGATGACTTTTTTCTTTTCCTTTTTTTTTTTCAACTA
>NC_043024.1:4055129-4072629 GCF_006345805.1 Octopus sinensis
CCGAGGCTAAACAAGAGGGAAAATCAAAAATTAATCTTGCTAGCGCAGCAACTCGCCCCTCTGAAAACATAGTAAATAAACAAGGAAGATTTAAGGAAATTCCAAGGACTACCCCAAAAAGAAGGTGATAATGTGAAGTTGCTCCCTCCCAGTGAATTAATTTACGCGACGGAGAGAAAAACTGTGATATATAAAACATACCATGTAAAAAATAAAAAAAATTGACTTCGCAGGAGTGGCTGTGAGGTAAGTAGCTTGCTTACCAACCACATGGTTCCGGGTTCTGTCCCACTGCGTGACATCTTGGGCAAGTGTCTTCTGCTATAGCCCCGGGCCGACCAATGCCTTGTGAGTGGATTGGTAGACGGAAACTGAAAGAAGCCGTCGTATATATGTAGATATATATATATATAATATATATAATATAATATATATATATATATATGCGTGTGTGTGTTTGTGTGTGTGTGTTTGTCCCCCTAGCATTGCTTGACAACCGATGCTGGTGTATTTACGTCCCCGTCACTTAGCGGATTTGGTAGACGGAAACTGAAAGAAGCCTGTCGTATATATGTATATATATATGTATATATATATATATATGTGTGTGTGTGTGTGTGTGTGTTTGTGTGTCTGTGCTTGTCAACCGATGCTGGTGTGTTTACTCCCCGTCACTTAGCTGTTCGGCAAAAGAGAACCGATAGAATAAGTACTGGGCTTACAAAAAGAATAAGTCCCGGGGTCGATTTGCTCGACTAAAAAAGGCGGTGCTCCAGCATGGCCGCAGACAAATGACTGAAACAAGTAAAAGAGTAAAAGAGAGTTCGTGCCGAGGGAAGCGATGGGAAAATGCTTGAGGCCGAGGGGTAGTCGCTTCGGTACTGTAGAGGTTGCGTTTCCCTAGCGACGAAAAAGCCAGGGAACATTGGACAAGGACATTGGAAAGCGGGAAGAGAGGTGAAAGTTCCCGGTTGAAGTGGAGGTTAGAGAGGGTAAAGGTGAGAGGGGGAAGTAATGTAAAGGAAGGGAGACAGAAAGATAGATGGGGGAAGGAGGAAAGAGAAGGAGTGAGAGGAGACGGCAGCTGCGTGGAGCTGAGCTTAGAGAGAGGGTTGGGGGTGAAAGCGGTAAGAGAGAGGGAAAAAGAGGGAGAGAGAGAGAGAGAGAGGGAGAAAGCGCTTGTCTGGAGTAGAAGTTAGAGACAAAGCGAATAGGAGAGATAGATAGAATAGATGGCGAGAGAGAGGGGGGCAGTAGAAGAGAAGGCACCTGTGTAAAATTGTGGTTAGAAAAGGAAGAGAAAAAGAAAGAGAGAGAGAGAGAGAGATGTAGAGGAGAGGGAGACAGAGAGATAGATGGAGGAAGGGGGAAAGAGAAGGAGTGAGAGGAGACGGCACCTGCGTGGAGCTGAGCTTAGAGAGAGGGTTGGGGGTGAAAGTGGTAAGAGAGAGAGAGAGAAAGAAGGAGAGAGAGAGAGAGAGAGAGAAAAAGGGGAGCGAGAGAGAGAAAGCGTTTGTCTGGAGTAGAAGTTAGAGACAAAGAGAATAAGAGAGATAGATAGAATAGATGGCGAGAGAGAGGGGGGCAGTAGAAGAGCAGGCACCTGTGTAAAATTGTGGTTAGAAAAGGAAGAGAAAAGAGAAAGAGGGGGAGATGTAGAGGAGAGGGAGACGGGAAGAGAGAGAGATGAAGAATGGGAGAAAGAGAGGGAGTGGGAAAGAAGCTGAGAGAAAGAGAGAGGGAGTGGAGTGGAGGAGAGAGGAGAAGACGCCTGTCTGGACCTGAGGGTGACAGAGTTTCTTTCTGCGCAGCAAAAGAACAAGGAAGTTAAAGAGTTTCTTGGCGGTTGTGTGCAATAAGAAACGTCCAACCGACAGTGTAACAACAACAACAACAATAACAATAACAACCACTACTACTACTACTACTACTACTACTACTACTGTTGTTGTTGTTGTTGTTGTTAAGCAACAAGACGGGTAGGGGTGATTAGGGAATGGTGTAGGGCTTAGGGGCGGGAGGCCCCTGACCTTGGAAAAAAAAAACAACTTTGGTCGTCTTGTTGTAGTCGAGGGCTCTTCGTTGACGCCCGACACCACTGGGAGGTGGCCCCTCGAAGTCGCTGGAAATGGAGATCTCCAGGTCCAAATTATTGAACGACTGCTGTTGCTGTTGCTTTTGAGCAAACAGTCTTCGTCCCAGAGCTCGCAAGATGGGAGAAGTCCGAAACGTGGTCCTTTGCTATTCGTAAGACCCGCAGAAGAGAAAGCAGGTCAACCCCCCGACACCGAGAGCATCGACGGATGGATGAATGCGCATCCAGGCTCAGCGGTTGCGTAGGAAGTCGGGGACAAGAAACAGGAAGAAAGAGTGAGAGAAAGTTGGGGCGAAAGAGTACAACAGGGGTCGCCACCAACCCCTGCCGGAGCCTCGTGGAGCTTTAGGTGTTTTCGCTCAATAAACTCACACAACGCCCGGTCTGGGAATCGAAACCGCGATCCTCCGACCGCGAGTCCGCTGCCCTAACCACTGGGCCAGTGCTGTCCTACTGCTACTGAGAGATATTATAAGTCATCTTAGCACACAATATCTTGTGCTGACATCAAGTCATGGGCAACACTTTTCGAGAAGCGAGGCCAGCGGGTCGCAATACTAAAAGAAAGAAAAAAGATTTGAAGATAATTTTGATAATCAGTATGTTCCGCGTAAATGAAATTAGGCGCGCCACTCAAGAAGTCCCACTCGACGCAGTTTACCCACGACTTCGTTTAACCCTTTCGTTACTGAATTTATTTTGAGATGCTTTGTGTTTCTTTCAATTAATTTTAAATATAACAAAGAATTTAGTAAAATAACAGTCATTTCAAATGACTGAAACAAGTAAAAAAAAAATAGTGTTAGGAACATAAATTGTTGTGGGTCTGGAGAAGCCACTTCGTCTCTTAGTCCCTGGATCATAACTGTAGACCTCGCTTTCCTCACAGGTCATTAGAGAATCAAATACTCTTGGATTGGAGAATATTGTAAGCTCAACTATCTTTCTTCTGCCACAACGCGTCTTTCCTTATTTTCGTCACTGAACACTCTGAGAACAAACTTTGCACAAACTTTGCAGATGTTCAGGTCTTCGTAAATAATCTTATGAACAATTGCCACACCAGCCCCAAGCTGTGTGCTTATTATAACAACCACGTTGTGCCTATATAAACAAATTTTCATCTGCTTTTTAGAAGCGTCCAATGTGTATCGCACGATACAAACAGGATAGTAATATTTCGAACGCAGTATCGCTATCGCCGTTAAAACAACAAAAAGGGGGTATTAATACGGATGCACGATGACAGGAATTTTTCGAAGGAAGGGCACAAGGTCAGAAGGGAATACAATTGCAGAGGGAAAAGGCGCAATAACATTATTTAGAAGAACACACTTGTTATCTTAAGAGGCGAGGCACGTGCCTCGCAAGCCCCTCTCCCTGTTATGGGTATGTTTATTGTCTTTGTAATTGTAGACAGTGGAGGCGCAATGGCCCAGTGGTTAGGGCAGCGGACTCGCGGTCATAGGATCGCGGTTTCGATTCCCAGACCGGGCGTTGTGAGTGTTTATTGAGCGAAAACACCTAAAAGCTCTACGAGGCTCCGGCAGGGGATGGTGGTGATCCCTGCTGTACTCTTTCACCACAACTTTCTCTCACTCTTACTTCCTGTTTCTGTTGTACCTGTATTTCAAAGGGCCGGCCTTGTCACTCTCTGTGTCACGCTGAATATCCCCGAGAACTACGTTAAGGGTACACGTGTCTGTGGAGTGCTCAGCCACTTACACGTTAATTTCACGAGCAGGCTGTTCCGTTGATTCGGATCAACCGGAACCCTCATCGTCGTTACCGACGGAGTGCTTCCATCCAATTGTAGACACACGACGGTTTTCATCCACAAATTTGCGAGTTGTCTCAACCACTTCTAATGTTCTGATGTCCCTCTCTCTCCTTCCAATACCTCTCGCCTCTTTTCTACCGTACTTGGACCTCTTGTACGAATGAAAAACATGCTCGGCTCATACAAATTAATCTATTGGGTTGTCCGGAAAGTTCGTGCCGATTTATAGTAGCTTACCATTCGACTTATTTTAGAACATGGTTGAGGCGCAGGAGTGGCTGTGTGGTAAGTAGCTTGCTTACCAACCACATGGTTCCGGGTTCAGTCCCACTGCGTGGCGCCTTGGGCAAGTGTCTTCTACTATAGCCTCGGGCCGACCAAAGCCTTGTGAGTGGATTTGGTAGACGGAAACTGTAAGAAGCCCGTCGTATATATGTATATATATGTCTATATATATATATATATATATATATATATATATATATGCGTGTATGTTTGTGTGACTGTGTTTGTCCCCCTAGTATTGCTTGACAACCGATGCTGGTGTGTTTATGTCCCCGTTACTTAGCGGTTCGGCAAAGGAGACCGATAGAATAAGTACTGGGCTTACAAAGAATAAGTCCCGGGGTCGAGTTTCTCGATTAAAGGCGGTGCTCCAGCATGGCCGCAGTCAAATGACTGAAACAAGTAAAAGAGAGTAAAAGAGAGAGTCCCTAAAATAGGATTTGACTCCACCTCCATTTAGAGCACAGTTTAAGCTATGTTCTCGTGGAAGAAAATTTATGTTCCGATAACCTGTGTTAATTCTGTAACCCTTTAAAATGGAAGATAAGAAAGTTAATTTTCGGCACTTGATGCTTTGGAAACCAGACAAAAATTGCTGCAGCTCGGCCGGGATGTGTTACCCCACCCTGCATATTCACCAGATATTGCTCCTTCGGATTTCCACTGATTCAGATCTCTGCAGAATAGTCTTAATGGTAAAAATTTCAATTCCTTGGATGACGTACAAAGATACCTTGATGAATTCTTTGCCAGGAAACCATCTGAATTCTGGGAAGAGGGTATTTTCAAGTTAAAGGAAAGATGGAGACGCATTGTGCAACAAAATGGTTCATATTTGGTTGATTAAAAATGTAATGGCAAGTATTTATTGACCTTGATGAATTATTTGCCATGAAACCACCTCAATTCTGGGAAGAGGGTATTTTCAAGTTAAAGGAAAGATGGAGACGCATTGTGCAACAAAATGGTTCATATTTGGTTGATTAAAAATGTAATGACAAGTATTTATGGACCTTGATGAATTCTTTGCCATGAAACCACCTCAATTCTGGGAAGAGGGTATTTTCAGGTTAAGGGTAAGATGGAGATGCATTGTGCAACAAAATGGTTCATATTTGGTTGATTAAAAATGTAATGACAAGTATTTATGGACCTTGATGAATTCTTTGCCATGAAACCACCTCAATTCTGGGAAGAGGGTATTTTCAAGTTAAGGGTAAGATGGAGATGCATTGTGCAACAAAATGGTTAATATTTGGTTGATTAAAAATGTAATGGCAAGTATTTATTGACCTTGATGAATTCTTTGCCATGAAACCACCTCAATTCTGGGAAGAGGGTATTTTCAAGATAAAGGAAAGATGGAGACGCATTGTGCAACAAAATGGTTCATATTTGGTTGATTAAAAATGTAATGGCAAGTATTTACTGACCTTGATGAATTCTTTGCCATGAAACCACCTCAATTCTGGGAAGAGGGTATTTTCAGGTTAAGGGTAAGATGGAGACGCATTGTGCAACAAAATGGTTCATATTTGGTTGATTAAAAATGTAATGGAAAGTATTTATTGACCTTGATGAATTCTTTGCCATGAAACCACCTCAATTCTGGGAAGAGGGTATTTTCAAGTTAAGGGTAAGATGAAGACGCATTGTGGAACAAAATGGTTCATATTTGGTTGATTAAAAATGTAATGGCAAGTATTTATTGACCTTGATGAATTCTTTGCCATGAAACCACCTCAATTCTGGGAAGAGGGTATTTTCAAGTTAAAGGAAACATGGAGACGCATTGTGCAACAAAATGGTTCATATTTGGTTGATTAAAAATGTAATGGCAAGTATTTATTGACCTTTTTCTTTCCTTTAAAAATCGGCATGAACTTTCCGGACAACCCAATAAATTAGGGTACAGTTGGGGGCACTAAAATGTGAATGCTGTTTTGCATAGGTATATACACAGTATTTGAATGCGAGCAGCAATTAGTTTCAAGCTGTGGAAACACGTTAATTCGGCAGGTTTATATATCATGACTTGTGTCTCCAAGCAATCCTTCAGGGTCGAAAGCGCAACATGGCAACAGTGCCATAGACTAATGTAGGAATTTAAAGGATAAGCGTAGAGCCAGAAAGATGGAGACGCATTGTGCAACAAAATGGTTCATATTTGGTTGATTAAAAATGTAATGGCAAATATTTATTGGCCTTTTTCTTTCCTTTCAAAATCGGCACGAACTTTCCGGACAACCCAATATAAGCAGTCTGTTGCATTTCATAGGCCTCCATGGCGTTTTTTTGTCTCTTTTAACACAAAACCTCGTTGCACAGCGAGCTACCAAAATCGTACTTCGCGTCCTGGGTTGTATTCTGCAAAACCAGTCAGTTGTGACGAGAAGTGTTCAGTCGGGTGCATTCAAAGTTCTGTCACATCCGTCTTCTACAACCTGGAATTACAAAAGTTACCAGGTCAGCTTATTCGATATATAGTTATGAAAAATTAAAATCATAACAATCTAGGACAGTTGTAACTGCCTCGCCTAAGAAACGAATGATCTCAAACCTTCTGGAATGCACCTCGTATATGAATTCAGATCAGTATACTCTCTCTTTTTTACTCTTTTTTACTTGTTTCAGTCATTTGACTGCGGCCATGCTGGAGCACCGCCTTTTAGTCGAGCAACTCGACCCCGGGACTTATTCTTTTTGTAAGCCCAGTACTTATTCTATCGGTACTCTTTTGCCGAACCGCTAAGTAACAGGGACATAAACACACCAGCATCGGTTGTCAAGCAATGCTAGGGAGACAAACACAGACACACAAACACACACATATATATATACATGTATACGACAGGCTTCTTTCAGTTTCCGTCTACCAAATCCACTCACAAGGCTTTGGTCGGCCCGAGGCTATAGTAGAAGACACTTGCCCAAGGTGCCACGCAGTGGGACTGAACCCGGAACCATGTGGTTGGTAAGCAAGCTACTTACCACACAGCCACTCCTGCGCCTATATTAATTTATTCAGTATATTTATTCAGGCGTATGAGTGGCTGTGTGGTAAGTAGCTTGCTTACGAACCACATGGTTTCGGGTTCAGTCCCACTGCGTGGCATCTTGGGCGAGTGTCTTCCATTATAGCCTCGGGCCGACCAAAGCCTTGTGAGTGGATTTGGTAGACGGAAACTGAAAGAAGACCGTCGTATATATGTGTGTGTATATATATAGGCGCAGGAGTGGCTGTGTGGTAAGTAGCTTGCTAACCAACCACATGGTTCCGGGTTCAGTCCCACTGCGTGGCACCTTGGGCAAGTGTCTTCCACTATAGCCTCGGGCCGACCAAAGCCTTATGAGTGGATTTGGTAGACGGAAACTTAAAGAAGCCTGTCGTATATATGTATATATATATGTGTGTGTGTGTGTGTTTGTGTGTGTTTGTCCCCCTAGCATTGCTTGACAACCGATGCTGGTGTGTTTACGTCCCCGTCACTTAGCGGTTCGGCAAATAGAGACTGATAGAATAAGTACTGGGCTTACAAAAAGAATAAGTCCCGGGAGTCGAGTTGCTCGATTAAAGGCGGTGCTCCAGCATGGCCGCAGTCAAATGACTGAAACGAGTAAAAGAGTAAAAAGAGTAAAGAGTATATTTGTGAAGTTATAAACATAAAGTTTCTCAAACTTTCGTTTTTGTCAACCCAATACTTGTTCAATTAGTCGTATGAGCACAAGCAACAATAGAACGTTTTAACCTTGAACGACAACTTGTATTGAGTGTACTTGTAAGATATTTTTTATAGAGGGTTTAATTTTGGAACGAGCGCTTATCTGCAAACAGGATTTAAACTGTTGTGGTACGAGAGCTGAAAACTAGAAAGTGAAAATAGATTACCGTTTGGATAAAGGAAAAAGAAACCGGAAAAGGACTGATTGCCTTGAGGTAACAAGAACTGGCAGACCAATGAGAAATTAAGAGAAAATATGGATCTTTTCGGTTTGAACGGCAGTTTTTTTCTAGCGGTGTCATATGAAACTGTCACCCATAATTATGACCCTAGTATCGATCTATTGCATTTCAATCTGTTTTAGGGTTAGGGGTGGGGGAAAGGTATCGTTTTTCTTCACAAAAGTAAATAAACCCAGTCTGTTTCTTGAACGAGGGACATATTCATACAGCACAAAATGTTTTTTTTTTACCTCAATAGACGTATTTGATTGGTTGAAATTGCAGAAATTGAAGAAAAAAACAACAAATATCTTACAAACTAGAATTTTCTCAATAAAACCAAGAGAAAAATATGTTTTATAAACCCATTCTACCAGTATACGAAGTTTAAAATGTTTTAGTTAAGTGGAAATTATTTTTAAAAACTGCCGTTCAAACCGAAAAGATCCTGTTTCTTAAACGTGGGAAATATTCATACGGTACAGAATGGTTTTTACCTCAATAGACGTCAGTGATTGGTTGAAATTGCAGAAATTGAAGTAAAAAAAAACAACAAATATCTTAGAAACTATAGAATTTTCTCAATAAAGCCAAGAGGAAAAGATGTTTTATAAACACATTCTACCAGTATACGAAGTTTAAAAGTGTTTAGTTACTCTTTACTCTTTTACTTGTTTCAGTCATTTTGACTGCGGCCATGCTGGAACACCGCCTTTAGTCGAGCAAATCGACCCCGGGACTTATTCTTTGTAAGCCCAGTACTTATTCTATCGGTCTCTTTTGCCAAACCGCTCGGTGACGGGGACGTAAACACACCAGCATCGGTTGTCAAGCAATGCTAGGTGGACAAACACAGACACACAAACACAAACACACACACACACACACACACACACACACACCACACACACACACACATATATATATATATATATATATATATATATATACATATATATATATATATACATATATACGACAGACTTCTTTCAGTTTCCGTCTACCAAATCCACTCACAAGGCATTGGTCGGCCCGGGGCTATAGCAGAAGACACTTGCCCAAGATGCCACGCAGTGGGACTGGACCCGGAACCATGTGGTTGGTTAGCAAGCTACTTACCACACAGCCACTCCTGCACCTTACGTGGAAATTATTTTTAAAAACTGCCGGTCAAACCGAAAAGATCCCCATCCACTATCATGGTCTCTACCATTTCTCTCGTCGAATTCAGGTACAGAGTAGCACACTGACTGATTGTACCGCAGTCAGTCATCACTCATCAGCCATGGTTGAAACAAGAACAAGAACAACAAGCATTATTAAAAGAGAATAGAAGCAGGGTCATTCCGTACCCAAGTGACCTTCTTATATTATCGCCCATCACTTGTTATGCGCTCGTAAACTGGTTTGACAGTCGAGCTCTGATTGGCCGTATGCAAATGAGTTCATAATTAGAGTCAGGAACTCTCATGGGAAAAAAAAAAAAAAAGAATTTCGCTTCCGGGAATTGCGGGTGGATTCGGGGTATTTTACGATTGCAGTGCATCGCCAGACGACAGTTTTTGTAATCTTTTTTCCGCAAACGCATTACGTATCGGTTATCGATTTTTATGACTGACGTTATCGGTTCGTCTGTTGTCAGGTTTCCGAGAAATACAGACGATTTCTTATCAGGGGCCACTCCTTCTCGGAAAACTCCCGATACATACACACATACATACATACATACATACATACATACATACATACATACATACATACATACATGCATACATACATACATACATACATGTATGCATACATACATACATACATACATGCATACATACATACATACACGCATACATACATACATACATACATACATACATACATACATACATACATACATACACATACATACACACATATATACATACATGTATGCATACATACATACATACATACATACATGCATATATACATACATACATACATACATACATGCATATATACATACATACATACATACATGCATACATACATGCATACATACACACATACATACGTACATACATACATACATACATGATACATACATACATACATACATGTATGCATACATACATACATACATACATACATACATACATACATGCATACATACATACATAAGCATATATATACATAATGTATACATAAGCATATATATATATAATATATATGCATATAAAATATATCTACACATATATATACATACATATACTAATATCAAATATATATATACATATTTACATACATATAATACATACATACACACACACACATATCCTTTTTACTTTTCTCTTTTTTCTTGTTTGTTTTTGAGACTTATACCGCCTACACACACACACACACACACACACACACACACACACACACACACACACACACACACACACACACTCAAACACTCATATACAGTCCGTTTCTACACGTTTTTCTTTCCCAGAAGTGTATAATAAACTTCAGGAAAAGAAACAAATGTAGAAAGATTTTAATACTAAATTTATTGAGACGTCACAAGATTAATACAAGTTTACAAGTTACCGTTAACCTCTACAGTTACAAGGCGTGCTCGAAGTGGTGGTGGTCATTAGCTCCCAGACACTTATTATTAGATTAATACAAAGTTACCGTGGAGACGCAATGGCCCAGTGGTTAGGGCAGCGGACTCGCGGTCATAGGATCGCCGTTTCGATTCCCAGACCAGGCGTTGTGAGTGTTTATTGAGCGAAAACACCTAAAAAGCTCCACGAGGCTCCGGCAGGGGATGGTGGTGATCCCTGCTGTACTCTTTCACCACAACTTTCTCTCACTCTTACTTCCTGTTTCTGTTGTACCTGTATTTCAAAAGGGCCGGCCTTGTCACTCTCTGTGTTACGCTGAATATCCCCGAGAACTACGTTATGGGTACACGTGTCTGTGGAGTGCTCAGCCACTTGCACGTTAATTTCACGAGCAGGCTGTTCCGTTGATTCGGACCAACCGGAACCCTCGTCGTCGTAACCGACGGAGTGCTTCTCTCACAAAGTTACCGTTAACCTTTTTGCTTTCTTTTTTTTTTTTAGGGCCTGAAATTTTCATGAATTCGTGATAAGTACGAGTCACGTGGTGCCGTGTATGACGTGCAGAGGGGGGAAACCCGACTGACTTCGATTAGCAATATCTGCTGCTTCCTCGGCTGTGGTGTTGAAACGTTTCCTACACTCGCCACAGAAAGTCTTCTGCATAATTTGCAGGCGAGGCAGGAATAAGCAGTACAAGCATACGGCTTTAGGAAGCTCGCTTAGCCCCTGCCTAACTGAGATTCCTAACCGAATCGACACACTTGTGGCTTTTCAGACGAATGCCTGATTCAATTGCTTTTATCTCGATGCTGGGAGACTAATGGGATCTTTTCGGTTTGAACGGCAGTTTTTTTCTAGCTGTGTCATATGAAATTGTCACCCATAATTATGACCCTAGTATCGATGTATTGCATTTCAATCTGCTTTAGGGTTAGGGTTAGGATTAGGGGTGGGGGAAAGGGTATCTTTTTTTCTTCAGAAATGTAAATAAACCCAATCTGTTTCTTAAACGAGGGACATATTCATACGGCACAAAATGTTTTTTTTTTACCTCAATAGACGTCATTGATTGGTTGAAATTGCAGAAATTGAAGGAAAAAAAACAACAAATATCGGATCTTTATGGTTTGAACGGCAGTTTTTTCTAGCGGTGTCATATGAAATTGTCACCCATAATTATGACCCTAGAATCGATCTATTGCATTTCAATCTGTTTTAGGGTTAGGGGTGGGGGGAAGGGTATCTTTTTTTTCTTCACAAATGTAAATAAACCCAATCTGTTTCTTAAACGAGGGACGCATTCATACGGCACAGAATGTTTTTTACCTCAATGGACGTAATTGATTGGTTGAAATTGCAGAAATTGAAGAAAAAAAACAACAAATATCTTACAAAGTATAGAATTTTCTCAATAAAGCCAAGAGAAAAAGATGTTTTATAAACACATTCTACCAGTATACGAAGTTTAAAAGTGTTTAGTTGCCTAGAAATTATGTTAAAAACTGCCGGTCAAACCGAAAAGATCCGAGATTCGTAACCGAATCGACACACTTGTTGCTTTTCAGACGAATGTCTGATTCAATTGGTTTTATCCCGATGCTGGGAGATTAATGAGAAAAACCAGAGGCAGCGAGCTGGCAGAACCGTTGGCACGCCGGGCGAAATGCGTAGCCCTATTTCGTCTGCCGTTACGTTCTGAGTTCAAATTCCGCCAAGGTCGACTTTGCCTTTCATCCTTTCGGAGTCGATAAATTAAGTACCAGTTACGCACTGGGGTCGATGTAATCGACATAATCCATTTGTCTGTCCTTGTTTGTCCCCTCTATGTTTAGCCCCTTGTGGGCAATGAAGAAATAAGAAACGTTAGCACGCCGGGCGAAATGCGTAGCCGTATTTCGTCTGCCGTTACGTTCTGGGTTCAAATTCCGCCGAGGTCGACTTTGCCTTTCATCCTTTCGGGGGTCGATAATTAAGTACCAGTTACGCATTTGTCTGTCCTTGTTTGTCCTCTCGATGTTTAGCCCCTTGTGGGCAATAAAGAAATAGGTATTTCGTCTGCCGTTACGTTCTGAGTTCGAATTCCGCCGAGGTCGACTTTGCCTTTCATCCTTTCAGGGTCGATAAATTAAGTACCAGTTACGCACTGGGGTCGATGTAATCGACTTAATACTTGTCTGTCCTTGTTTGTCCCCTCTGTGTTTAGCTCCTTGTGGGTAGTAAAGAAATAGAATGAGAAAAACCTGACCTCCGGAGACCTTTGTTGGTTACAGAAGGGTCAGTCTGTTGTTTTAGGTTTGACCTACTTCTGGACATACCCTGTATAACTGAGATCCTCTCTCTCTCTCTCTCTCTCTCGAGCTAATCGACTTTTTCGCTTTCCACGTGAAACGGAAAATAAGGCTGGAGAAGAAATGCCTGTCGCAAAGTGTGTTTCGTAAAAGATGGAAGGAAGTCTATAGCAAGTATGTTGCGAGTGAAAGAACCTGTTTAAACGAGAATGTAAAAAAAAGAGAAATCAAAGTCTTCAGTGTGAGAATGTGGTTTGTGGGGTCGACCGCGTCCTCCGCTTCATTTTTTGTAAACCACTCATTCTCATTTAATTGTATATATTTTAATTCTCTCTTTTACTCGTTTCAGTCATTTGACTGCGACCATGCTGGAGCACCGCCTTTAGTCGAGCAAATCGACCCCGGGACTTATTCTTTGTAAGTCCAGTACTTATTGTATCAATTTCTTATTGCCGAACCGCTAAGTAACAGGGACGTAAACACACCACCATCGGTTGTCAAGCAATGCTAGGGGGACAAACACACACACGCATATATATATATATATATACATATATACGACGAGCTTCTTTCAGTTTCCGTCTACCAAATCCACTCACAAGGCTTTGGTCGGCCCGAGGCTATAGTAGAAGACACTTGCCCAAGGTGCCACGCAGTGGGACTGAACCCGGAACCATGTGGTTGGTAAACAAGCTACTTACCACACAGCCACTCCTGCGCCTGACTGGCAGCAATAATGGAAAGAGACAACGTAATGCTTACCCTTTCTTCCTCTCAGCAGAACGCACAGATTCCACACTACCAACTATCAGCAAACCGCAAACCCATTGTACCATCGTCAACTGCTACTGTATCCGATTTACTAAACACGGCCGGAAAATAAATTTGTGACTATTATTCTTTTCTATTTGATGTTGTTTTTACGCTGTTTCATCCTGCTTCCAATATCTACGTACTAGCAAATATCACCCGGCGTTGCTCGGGTTTGTTTCGACTCCTTTAGAATTGGAATCTTTGAAAAGTAAAACTTTTGCATTATGTAGCTTGTTATTCTCTTTAAGTAAACATTTTTCTGGTTGAAATGCACCGAAAAATGACGACGCAGCAGTAAAAAAAATCGTAAAAAATAGGGATTTTCATAGAAAAAAACCCCATCTTTTTGATGTAAATAATTTTTGGTGTTAACATGGTCCGATTTGAATTTTTTCTTCTACAGAAGGAAGAGCAAGCCTTCTTTTATCTTACACTCAATTTTGGTCAACTTGCGCCGTAGGGTCTCGGAGGAGATAGTGTTAGTTGAAGGCTACCAAACCTGCCACACACAGACAACTTCAGCTTCATATAGAGAGAGATAACGGAACAAGAAGCGGAACAAGAAGCGCTATTTCTACTTGAAGTAACTTAAATCTGTACGATATGATTGTTACCTCCGATGTGAGAACCTTACATTCGTACAGCGATGGGATCTTTTCGGCTTGAACGGCAGCTTTTTAAAATAAATTTCCACGTAACTAAACACTTTTAAACTTCGTATACTGGGTTTATAAAACATCTTTTTCTCTTGGCTTTATTGAGAAAATTCTATAGTTTGTAAGATATTTGTTGTTTTTTCTTCAATTTCTGCAATTTCAACCAATCAATGACGTCCATTGAGGTAAAAAAAAACATTCTGTGCCGTATGAATATGTTCCTCGTTTAAGAAACAGATTGGGTTTATTTACATTTGTGAAGAAAAAAAAGATATCCTTCCCCCACCCCTAACCTTAACCCTAACTCTAACCCTAACCCTAAAACAGATTGAAATGCAATAGATCGATACTAGGGTCATAATTATGGGTGACAATTTCATATGACACCGCTTGAAAAAACTGCCGTTCAAACCGAAAAGATCCCAGCGCTGGATTAACCACTAAGCAAAATAAGCACGTGCTTATGGCATCAATGGAAGGAGGAGGTGGCACCACAGAAATAGTAAATGGCCTACGGCACTAATGAAATCGCTTTAAACTTGCTATAATGATATTCGGGATGTCTTTACCTCTAAGTATCGATGCAGATGGGTTACCTGAGATTAATTTTGAGGATCTGATCAAGGACTTTGCAATTCAAAAAAGAAGGTGGAAACTTTCCAAATATAAATAAAGTGGAAGTATACAAAAATAAGAGGAGGCGCGTGGCTTAGTGGTTAGCGTGTCAGCATCATGATCGTAAGATTGTGGTTTCGATTCCTGGACCGGGCGTTTGTGTTCTTGAGCAAAACACTTCATTTCACATTGCTCCAGTCCACTCAGCTGGCAAAAATGAGTAACGCTGTGATGGACTGGCGTCCCGTCCAGCTTGGAAACCCACGCCATCGAAACCGCAAAACCGGGCCCCTGAGCCTGGCTAGGCCTTAAAAGGGCGCATTTATTTATTATTTATACAAAAAGAAACATTTCCCCTCTTACGGTTTTGTTTTGTTGTGAAAAATAGAAAATTATTCTCTGGTTTGTTATTGTTTATATTTTGAATTACATAATCTTTTATGGGGGCACCAAAATGTTTTAAGTTCTTAGGTCCTTCATGGGTCTTAATCCGGCCCTGCATTCGTACGTTACATATGGTGACCCTTCACATCTTACCACTACATTTAGTGACCCCGGTGTACACATATCTGCACGTTACACGGCACATTGTTATAAGAATTAAGTAGAAAGTTTTATATCCAAAGACTATGGCCATCCTGATCGAAGAATCGAGTTTTGTGAGTACCGTAAATCCTCGAGTATAGTCCGCCCTTGAATATAATACGCAGGAGATTTTCAGGGGGCTGTACCTCTGAAAAACCCAAACCTTGTGTATAATACGCACCCCTTTCTAACTTGAGTCAAGAAGGTCTATATAACGTCCTTGGTTTGTAAAACTATATATGGTAACGTCCTATATTATTATTGTATAAATAACATAATGCAAACGTGTAGCTTTTTTGTGCATTTTGTTTGCAGAAAATAAAGAAATAACAGTAATAACGTTTAATAAATGTTGCTTACTGCAAGTTATGGATGATTCTTTTATGACTTCATTGCTTTCAGGCTTAGCTTAACGTATTTTCACATCCGACATCACAAAATGCGTCTGAATAAACATTGCCGGACAGCAAATAGAGACTCGGACATTGCTTAGAAAATATTTTTCATTTTTAACCTCGTATATAGTACGCACTAAGGGATTTTGACCTTTAAATTTTGGGGAAAAAATGCGGATTATACTCGAGGATTTACGGTAGTTTCAACACATGGTAGGCAAGGATGAACAGTTTGTGAGGACGATTGCGTGGTCTGATGAAGCATAATTTGGTACTTTTTGGTTATCTGGCCCCCATTAAAAAATTGCCATTAAAAAACTGGGTTATCTCCCCACTAAAAACTCGAATGTATGTGGCGACAAGAGATTGGATAAAAAGGGTTAGAGATCCTTTTGATTCAATACTTCAATACGTTGTTGACTTTTGGCCTCCTCAATAGGCAGGATATGATTTGTTATAAAAATGTTATCAGATTCAGTAAGGTGTTTAATTTCTTTCAGTTTTGCTATAAAAACGTCATCGGATTTAGTAAGATGTTTAATATTTTCAGCTTTCGTGTTTACTCTTTTACTTGTTTCAGGCATTTGACTGTGGCGATGCTGGAGCACCGCCTTTAGTCGAGCAAATTGACCCCAAGACTTATTCTTTGTAAGCCTAGTACTTAGTCTATCGGTCTCTTTTGCCGAACCGCTGAAATTTTGGGAAGGGGAGGAAGGACCAGTTGATTACATCGACCCCAGTGTTTCACTGGTATCCATTTCATCGACCCCGAAAGGATGAAAGGCAAAGTCGACCTCGGCGGAATTTTGAACTCACAACGTAACAGCAGACGAAATACCTATTTCTTTACTATCCACAAGGGGCTAAACACAGAGGGGACAAACAAGGACAGACAAACGGATTAAGTCGATTATATCGACCCCAGTGCGTAATTGGTACTTATTTAATCGACCCCGAAAGGATGAAAGGTAAAGTCGACCTCGGCGGAATTCGAACTCAGAACGTAACGGCAGACGAAATACCGCTTAGCATTTCGCCCAGCGTGCTAACGTTTCTGCCAGCTTGCCGCATTGATGATGATGATGATAATAATAATAATAATAATAATAATAATAATAATAATAATAATAATAATAATAATAACAATAATTGTTTCTTTATTACCCACAAGGGGCTAAACAAAGAGGGGACAAACAAGGACAGACAAAGGGATTAAGTCGATTACATCGACCCCAGTGCATAACTAGTACTTGATTTATAATAATAAATTAATAATAATAATAATAATAATAATAATAATAATAATAATAATAATAATAATTGTTTCTTATTACCACAAGGGGATAAATACAGAAGGGACAAACAAGGACAGACAAAAGGATTAAGTCGATTACATCGACCCCAGTGCGTAACTGGTACTTGATTTATAATAATAAATTAATAATAATAATAATAAT
>NC_043024.1:4077629-4085129 GCF_006345805.1 Octopus sinensis
TGTCTAAACAATTGGTCATTTCTCTACATACTCTTTCGCAAAATCTTTGTCTAAACAATTGGTCATTTCTCTACATACTCTTTCGCAAATCTTTGTCTAACAATTGGTCATTTCCTCTACATACTCTTTCGCAAAATCTTTGTCTAAACAATTGGTCATTTCTCTACATACTCTTTCGCAAATCTTTGTCTAAACAATTGGTCATTTCTCTACATACTCTTTCGCAAATCTTTGTCTAAACAATTGGTCATTTCTCTACATACTCTTTCGCAAATCTTTGTCTAAACAATTGGTCATTTCTCTACATACTCTTTCGCAAATCTTTGTCTAAACAATTGGTCATTTCTCTACATACTCTTCGCAAATCTTTGTCTAAACAATTGGTCATTTCTCTACATACTCTTTCGCAAAATCTTTGTCTAAACAATTGGTCATTTCTCTACATACTCTTTCGCAAATCTTTGTCTAAACAATTGGTCATTTCTCTACATACTCTTTCGCAAAATCTTTGTCTAAACAATTGGTCATTTCTCTACATACTCTTTCGCAAATCTTTGTCTAAACAATTGGTCATTTCCTACATACTCTTTCGCAAAATCTTTGTCTAAACAATTGGTCATTTCTCTACATACTCTTTCGCAAATCTTTGTCTAAACAATTGGTCATTTCTCTACATACTCTTTCGCAAATCTTTGTCTAAACAATTGGTCATTCTCTACATACTCTTTCGCAAATCTTGTCTAAACAATTGGTCATTTCTCTACATACTCTTTCGCAAATCTTTGTCTAAACAATTGGTCATTTCTCTACATACTCTTTCGCAAATCTTTGTCTAAACAATTGGTCATTTCTCTACATACTCTTTCGCAAAATCTTTGTCTAAACAATTTATGTTTTAAAAAAGAGTTTATTTTGCTTTTTAAAATCAATAACCATTTTCCGATTCAGGATCTAATTGCAGTTTCGTTTTTGTTTTTCTGTTGTAAAGTCCACTTTTTTTTCTCCTTTTCCCATAAGCTACGGGATGGGAGTTCGAAGTATAGATATTCCACATAACTCTAACGGATTCTTTTATTATAAGCAGTGATTGATTCTTCAACGGGAGGCTTTTGGCTCCCAGGAGAGAAATTAACATACACACATTACACACACATACACACACAGGTCAATATTTACATGCTATTGTTCATAGCCTTATCTGCTTCGAGTTACACCGTTCCACAAAAACAAAAATTATGTACAAGGCATACCTATGCAAGTGTACCTGCCTCCCAACTTTGTTTCCTTATAATCGGTATGCTATGATCGATCGATCGGTAGATAGATAGATAGATAGATAGGGTGTTTTGAACAATAGCGTCGTAAATTACGTTGTATACCCAAAACGGTAACATCTTCGGATGGCGATATATATTTTATGCATCGTAGATTATTACCGTTCCGCTAAGAAAAAAAAATGGTGAACCTTGTGTCATTTTCCGGTTTCCACTGACTTTCTTTTGACACAATTTTTTTTTCCTGAGTTTATGTATGCAATATCAAAGATTATATAATTCTTCAAAAAATATATACATTAACTTTTTAAAACATGAGGGGCTAAAACGCAGTCTTGCACCTCTCCTTGAAAAATGCATTTTTTTTCTATAAAACAATTTTCGGGTCCCTACGTAAACTCCTAAAACTAACCAAAGTTATTATTATTATTATTATTATTATTATGTCCGATAGTAAGTTTTCTGAAAGGTGGGTGAATTGTGCGAGAATGGCCAGTATAAGTGGACCAGTTCTCAGGTTTCGCCTGTGATTCAAAAAGGTGTTATAAAAGGAGAAAGGGGCTCTCTACCCCACTTTTGACCAGGCTGCCGTTGGCTTTTATGGGGTTTTTTTTCCACCAGGAACCTTTCGAAGCGCCTCCCCCGATTGGGAGTTTTATTTCATTGTTATAATCTTTCGTTGTTAAACGGTTTTTACACGATTTTTTCACAAACGGACAAAACCCTTTGTAAACCTTTCGTCCTGTTTTGTCCCCTTATGTTTTCTAATCATGTGTGTCAGCCCTTGTAGCCAATAAAAAGAATAAATTATTATTATTATTATTATTATTGAGGAATCTTGATTTACAATTTTTGAAACATACACTCAGAGAAATTTTCGACGCTGTTCTATAGAAATGCATATATAACTGTTCTTTTATTTTGCCTTAGCCATCGGACTGCGGCCGTACAGGGACACCGCCTCAAAATACTTATCTTCACAAATCTAGCATTTATTCTCGAGTCTCTTTAACGAAACCGCTAAGTTACAGGAAGAGAAATAAACCAACACCGGTTATCAACCGGTGTGGAGACGCACACACACACACACACGTATAAATCGAACTGTATTATATATCCGTTACACCCGATCTTAGCAATCGGCCGTAATGAATATATAATATATAATACTATACACTTCTTCGATTAATTTATATACCCACTCTATTGACAAATATACGAGTGCTTTTTTATGACCTATGGACTCTTATGTGTATTTGTGTGTCTGTGTTTGTCCCCCCACCACCATCGCTTAACAACCGATGTTGGTGTGTTTACGTCCCCGTAACATAGCGGTTCGGCAAAATACAACGATAGAATAAGTCCTGGTGGTCGATTTCTTCGACTAAAGGCGGTGCACCAGCATGGCCGCTGTCAAATGACTGAAACAAGTAAAAGAATTAAAGAATATACAGAGAGAGAGAGAGATAGAAAGAAAGATGAAGACGACGGGCTTCTTTTAGTTTCCGTTTACCAAATTCATTCACAAGGCTTTGATGAACCTGGTGCTATAGTAGAAGACACTTGCCCAAGGTTCCACGCAGTGGGACCGAACTTGAAATATATATATATATATATATATATATATAATGTGTGTGTGTGTATCAACAATAACAAAGGGTAAAATTAATTAAGAAGTAATCAATAATTTTACCAAGTAGAATTCGGCATTACTATTTAAAGTAGAAGAAATAGCTAAGGTTTTTTTGGCTGCTATTTCTAAATTTCGGTATGTGGTAAAGCAAATCTTTGCTGAACCCTAATTATAAAGTATATACATATATATATATCTATATATTATGAAACACTCCTGTCACAACCTGGGACCTTGAAGGCTGCTTTAATGCAAGAAAGTATACTAGTCCCCTAATATTTTATATTCAATATTTCATCTATTCAATAAGACAATCAATACTTCATTTCATTTTACTATATATATATATTATTTATACTATATATTCTATAGTCTACATTAATATTATAAAGAATATATATAAAACATAAAAAGCAGAGTTGGAATTCTTTTGAATAATATATATCCCCCTATACACAACCATACACACCCCTTTATATTTATATATATATATATATATATATATATATATATATATATATTATATATATATATAAATCCTTAAATCCATAAAAATGTTTTAGTCCGAAGGCCGCGGCCATGCTGGGGCACCACCGCTGGGTTTCCTTATATATATATATATATATATATATCTTTACAAATTGAGATAGGAGTTGTAAATATATATATATACATTTCTTTACTACCCACAAGGGGCTAAATACAGAGGGGACAAACAAGGACAGACAAAGGGATTAAGTCGATTACATCGACCCCAGTGCGTAACTGATACTTAATTTATCGACACCCGAAAGGATGAAAGGCAAAGTCGACCTCGGCGGAATTTGAACCCAGAACGTAACGGCAGACGATATATATATATATATATATATATATATATATATATATATATATATATCCGTGCACACACACAAATAAGCAGTACTTTTTTAATAAAATTGTGTGTATACATCCCTTGACTGAAATTCCTCCTCTGGGGTCCAAATACTTCCCGTTACAGAATCACTTTGTAAGAATATTAAATCGACCCTAATATTTGACTGACACACACAAAAAAGAAAAAGCACCGTTGACTGAAGCGAGGTTTGAACTCAAACATCCGGTGTCTGAATACATGAAGCAAGAATTTTTCCTGGCGCTCAAATGATTCGGCCAATCTGTCCTGGTTGTTGTAACCCCCACCCCCACACACACACACCCAGACACACCTCCACGCACTCAATCTAATTAAGAGGTAACGATGGATTGTCTTCATACGTGAAGGCCACAAAATTCATACACCCGACATAACGCAAATTAAACTTCATCTTGACATTTAATTACCAGATAAGAGAACTGAAGAAGAAAACCTATGAACGAAGACATTCTAGCCGTGACCTGACCATCGAGTCTTTTCGTATATATGTGTGTGTGTGTATATATATATATATATTATATATATATATATTATATATATATATATATGTATATATATATATATATATATATATATATATATATATATATATTCGAAGTAAATTTGCGATTTCTCGCTAGCCAACCTGATAACAAGCGTTGTGGTTTCGATCGAACAGCATAATGATCATAGCAGCAGACGTTCTAGCCGTGACCATTCCATGCGCCGTGTATCCTCCAGGGTCAGATTTTATAATCTGCAGCGATTTTGGCTGTTATTTCTAGCATTTCAAAGAGTTACGTAGAGGCTCGTTCGTTTCTATCAGCTGTTGATATTTAACCACCAGCTTTACTTCCGTCCTGTACGAGATCTATGATCATAGAGGCGTTACGTACGTGACCATCTCTGTTAATCTGAAAATGTGATTAGAATTCTTTTGTTTTGTTTAGCCCCAGGTCTGTATGTATAGGTTTAGATAACTATTTAGCAGGTGCAACAACGGAATGACTCGAGGGCCGGCAGTTTCTTGCGTTGACACATAGCTCTTTGGTACGAGCTAACCACACGAACTCTCAGCCCTGTTGCTTCTGCTAAATATTGATTTCAAGGTTTGGCACAAGTTCAGCTATTTCGAAGGAGGGAGGAAGTCGACCCCGGCGGGATTTGAACTCAGGACTTAAAGACGGACGAAAAAAACCGCTAAACATATTTCGCCCGGCGACGTGCTAACGTTTCTTATTTCTTTATTGCCCACAAGGGGCTAAACATAGAGGGGACAAACAAGGACAGACAAAGGGATTAAGTTGATTACATCGACACCAGTACGTAACTGGTACTTAATTTATCGACCCCGAAAGGATGAAGGGCAAAGTTGACCTCGGCGGAATTTGAACTCAGAACGTAAAGACGGACGAAAAAAACCGCTAAATATACTTCGCCCGGCGGCGTGCTAACGTTTCTTCCCACTCGTCGCCTGCTTCCACTAAGTATTAATATATGTGTGTGTGAACACTAAGTGCAAAACAAGGTGAAAAAGATAGTACTCGAATACCATAGGTAGAGCTGTATGCTTTTCATTAAAACTGCAAAATTATTACAGAAATGTTACTCATTTTCACGTAAAACTCTGAGTTCTGTGATAATTTTGCAACATTAATAAAAGTGTATACTCTTTTACTCTCTTTTACTTGTTTCAGTCATTTGACTGCGGCCA
This sequence comes from Octopus sinensis, assembly GCF_006345805.1. Taxonomy (NCBI): domain Eukaryota; kingdom Metazoa; phylum Mollusca; class Cephalopoda; order Octopoda; family Octopodidae; genus Octopus; species Octopus sinensis. The sequence goes on from NC_043024.1 coordinate 4,083,146, forward strand.
TGCTGGAGCACCGCCTTTAGTCGAGCAAATCGACCCCTGGACTTATACTTTGTAAGCCTAGTACTTATTCTATCGGTCTCTTTTGCTGAACTGCTAAGTTACGAGGATGTAAACACACCACCAGCGGTTGTCAAGCGATGCTGGAGGACAAAGACACACAAACATATACATACATACATATATATATATATACATATATACGACAGGCTTCTTTCAGTTTCCGTCTACCAAATCCACTCACAAGGCATTGGTCGGCCTGAGGCTATAGTAGAAGACACTTGCACAAGGTGGCACGCAGTGGGACTGAACCCGGAACCATGTGGTTCATAAGCAAGCTACTTACCACACAGCCACTCCTGCGCCTATGCAACGAAAATTTTAATAAAAATAAATAAGCAAATAAGTGGGAATCAGTGAAAGTGTTAATTAATGAGGCATTAAAAGAGAATGACTCTCCCCAGATGCAATAATATATATATAATTTTGTGTCTAGGGAGAGTCATTATGTTTTAGTGCCTTATTAATTAACACACCCACTGGTTTGATCTCCACTCATTTACTTACTCTTTTACTCACTTACTTGTTTCAGTCATTTTGACTGCAGCCATGCTGGAGCACCACCTTTAATCTGTGTGGTAAGTAGCTTGTTTACCAACCACATGGTTACGGGTTCAGTCCCACAGCGTGGCATCTTGGGCAAGTGTCTTCTACTATAGCCTCGGGCCGACCAAAGCCTTGTGAGTGGATTTGGTAGACGGAAACTGAAAGAAGCCCGTCGTATATATGTGTATATATATATATATATATATATATATGCGTGTGTGTGTTTGTGTGTCTGTGTTTGTCCCCCCACCATTGCTTGACAACCGATGGTGGTGTGTTTATGTCCCCGTCGCTTAGCGGTTCGGCAAAAGAGACCGATAGAATAAGTACTGGGCTTACAGAAGAATAAGTCCCGGGGTCGAGTTGCTCGATTAAAGGCGGTGCTCCAGCATGGCCGCAGTCAAAATGACTGAAACAAGTAAATGAGTATATCTGCACAGGAGACTTAAAAATTACTGCCAATTTTATCAGTTTTGTAACTTCTTGCGGAACCCCTGCACTGTACTGGCGGAGCCCTGGTTGAAAACCACTGGCTTATATGTTTAAGCCCCTGCTGTTGGCTGTCATTTTATTTTCATCTCAGTTCCAACAAGAAATTTCTCTTACATTTCTAGTATAGAGGGTGTAACCACTTATAACCACAATTACAAATATTTATCATCAGGCTTGTACACACACCAAACACTTCTGGAGCAGTTTTGTTTGCCTACATCTGAAGTATATCGTGTGTTTTTTGAAAACTGCTGCTTCTGGCCTTTCAATGATAACACAAAAGCTCTACCTGCGACGATTTCATCTCAATCGAAGGAGAGGGGCTTTCTCCGTCCGGGTTGTGGATCCGTGGAATAAGCTGCCGGACGAGATAGTGAAGATGCCCACGACCGCTCGGTTCAAAGTCTCCCTTGACCAGAAATGGCCTGAACTCTTTGCATGAACACCCTCCCTGTACATAACTCCCTGACCCCTACATGGCCTTGCTTTTTGCTTTTTGAGCCAAAAAATTAACTTAACTTAACTTAACTTAACAAACATTAAGTATATTACATAGATAAAGATTCTTTTATTCTTCAGTAGCATTGATATATGTGTTGTTAGGTAGTGTATGTTTATGTATATGGGTGTATATATACGTGTGTGTAAAGATATAGAAAGTGAATTTGAATATATAACTCTGGTGTTTATTGCACAAACTACTTCTAGGCTTTCTGAAAACTGAAAAAATGGAAACATTTTTGTACTAACACTCCAATTATCAGCAAATCTGCATAGAGTATGTATAATTATAAATATCAAAGAATGAAGTTAGCAAATCATTTGAATTGTTCATTTACAATTGTTTCATCGGTATCCAATATAATCAATCTTGCATTATGATATAACC
>NC_043024.1:4090129-4100129 GCF_006345805.1 Octopus sinensis
TCGTCGTCCTCTTCTTCTTCTTCTTCTTTTTCTTCTTCGTCTTCTTCATTGTCGTCGTCTTCTTCTTCTTCTTCTTCGTCCTCTTCTTCGTCTTCTTCGTCCTCTTCTTCTTCTTTTTCTTCTTCGTCTTCTTCTCCGTCCTCTTCTTCTTCTTCTTCTTTGTCTACTTTTTTATCATCACTTCCATTGTATTCTTCTTCGTCTACATCTTGGCCAAATGTAACTTTTTTATAGCTTCGGGTATATGCCAAGCTGTATCAGCCTTTACCCAACATCATTGGCATGAAATGAGGAGGCTGGTATGCATAGATGACTGCTGGTCCTCCATAAACAAATGTGTGCTGACTTGTACCTAGGGGAACTTTCTAGTTGCAATCCCATGGTCATTCATGACCGAAGGGCATCTTTACCCTTTTGTTGTACATTAGGAAACTTTTCTCTTACAGGAATATGGTCCTTTGGAATTTATAATTGTTGTTATTTGTTGCAGGAATTATCTCCAGACCTCCCGTGCAGACCAATGGGCAGTAATAACACCAAGATAATTATGAGATGTCGATCATTAGTGCTGCTGAGCATGGCTACAGTCAGCAGGTAGAGACTTTACTGGCCAATGGTCATTCCGTCCATGGAAAAGACGGGAGTGGGGCCACTGCTTTGTTTTGGGCTGCGTGCAGGGGCCACACAAGGATTTGCAACATTCTCCTTGAAGCTAATGCTTGCCCTGACGATCGTGTCGAGTGGGGGTCAACGGCCCTTCATGCTGCAGTAGACGGTGGACACACAGACTGCGTTGCTTTACTCATCAATTTGTGAGTCAACCCCTTTTTTTTTTTTTGTTTTTCTTTTTTTTATCGTTTTTGCTAAAACATATTTTCTTAACATACTTCCTAACGCCAACCACTCCGCGAGTGTAGTGGGTGCTTTTTACGTGCCACCTGCACAGGTGCCAGGGGGTCCGGCATCGGCCATGATCGGTTGGAGCTTTTAACGTGCCACCGGCACAGGTGCCAGGGGGGTCCGGCATCGGCCACGATCGGTTGGAGCTTTTAACGTGTCACCGGCACAGGTGCCAGGGGGGTCCGGCATCGGCCATGATCGGTTGGAGCTTTTAACGTGCTACCGGCACAGGTGCCAGGGGAGTTTGGCATCGGCCACGATCGGTTGGAGCTTTTAATAACGTGTCACCGGCACAGGTGCCAGGGGAGTCTGGCATCGGCCACAATCGGTTGGAGCTTTTAACGTGCCACCGGCAGGGAAGCCAGCCAAGGCGGCGCTGGCAACGGCCACGTTCGTGATGATGATGATGATGATGATAATGTACTTTCTCTCTATGAGGATAAAAGAAATGATGGAGGGCTTAGACTGAGATTCAAAGATATAATGCAAAAAGGGATTATAATAAATCCTTTCTACTGGAAGCACAAGGCCTCAAATTTAGGGGATGAGGTTAAATCGATTACTGTTTTTTTAACATGGATGAATGCATCTTATTTTGCATTTGATGGCATGTAAGACCCACTCAAATTTCACCAGAGCTCATCATCATCATCATCATCATCATCGTTTAGCGTCTGCTTTCCATGCTAGCATGGGTTGGACGATATTGACTGAGGACTGGCGAACCAGATGGCTGCACTAGGCTCCAGTCTGATCTGGCAATGTTTCTACGGCTGGATGCCCTTCCTAACGCCAACCACTCCGTGAGTGTAGTGGGTGCTTTTTATGTGCCACCGGCACAGAGACCAGTCGAGGCTGACAAACGGCCACGATCGGATGGTGCTTTTTACGTGCCACCGGCACAGGTGCCAGCCTCGTCTGGCAAACAGCCACGCTCAGATGGTGCTTTTTATCTCATGTTAAGGACAAAAATCTTTTAGTGCATTAAAGCTTATAGGTGGGTTTGGGGGCTATGTCACATATAGGTTCTAGGATAACAATTTTCTTTTTTAACATACATTTTATGTACTACTAAATAAAGTAAAGTATACTAGCCATCAATATGGCTAACCACTAAGGGTGGGTAGCTTTTAGCCCCAGGAGATCATCGTCTCCAGCTGGCTTTTTGTCACTGAAAGTTCAATGTGGACCAGGAAATATTAATGCTGTCAGCAATGTTATCTTTCATCATCATCATCATCATCGTTTAACGTCCGTTTTCCATGCTAGCATAGGTTGGACAGTTCAACCGGAGTCTGGTAGGCCATGGAAGCTGCACCAGGCCCCAGTTTGATCTGGCAGTGTTTCTACGGCTGGATGCCCTTCCTAACGCCAACCACTCCATGAGTGTAGTGGGTGTTTTTTACATGCCACCAGCACAGGGGCCAGAGGAGGCTGGCAAACGGCCACGATTGGTTGGTGCTTTTTATGTGTCACCGACATGGACACCAGTCAGGTGGCGCTGGCATCTGCCACGTTTGGACGGTGCTTTGTATGTGTCACTGGCACAGGTGTCTTAACTACAATTTCCATTTGATTTTTATTTTGATGTTGGTGTTATCTTTCAAATACCATATATAACTTGATAAGGCTGTGGTATCTCTTTCAACACCATGTCTAAAGTTGGACTTATCATTTTTGTAAGAACCATCTCTTGAATCTGTTCTTCCACATCCCACATTGATAGTAAGTTGTGTATATATACTAAAAGTCAGAAACTAGTTACCAAATACATATAAGTCTCTATTTCAAAGGCTTTAGTTATATCCTGTGTTGTTTTGGCTTGCAGAGCCTAGTCAGTACTTAGATGGGCGACCGCTTGGGTAACCTTGGTGCAGTAAGCATAGCACATTGTTCAGGCGACAAGCTGGCAGACATGTTAGCGCGCTGGGTGAAATGCTTAGCGGTATTTCGTCTGTCGTTACGTTCTGAGTTCAAATTCCGCCGAGGTCGACTTTGCCTTTCATCCTTTCGGGGTCTATAAATTAAGTACCGGTTACTCACTGGGGTCGATGTTATCGACTTAATACCTATGTCTGTCCTTGTTTGTCCCCTCTATGTTTAGCCCCTTGTGGGTAATAAAGAAATAAGTACTTCTGTAGGTATTCTGCAGAGGGTCATTGTTTTGAGATATATTAAGTGGTAGCGCTGTTGTTTTATCCAGTGGTGCCAGCGTGAATGTGCAGAATAAACGTGGGGACACACCTCTACACCTTGCTTGCTACCATGGTTTCACAGACATTACCAGTATCCTGCTGAAGAACAACGCTGAAATCTTCATAGAGAATAACGATGGTAAAAATTCCTACATTGAAGCCGACAGTCAGAAAAATTTCAAAGTTCTGGACATCCTCTTGAGGCATATACGACGTAAGTATATTTCTATGTATTCATACTTATGCATGTTTCTCTCCATCAATGGATTAAGGGAATGGAGGAGGTAAATTACACAGTGCATATGTTTCAAAGGAAATACCAAACGGAAGTTATGCAACTTTAAGGTATTACATAGATGGTCGGTGTTCCTTTTTCTGAGATGCTTTTCTACCTGTTGTTTACAAGTTCATTGTCTAAGGGAATTTACTATGGGAACCCAGGGGGATATTTCTATTTTCAACAGTGCAATAGGGGTTGGATGCCTGGCTTGGTCATGCAACAAATAAAATTCCTTCTCTACAAGTAAACTACAGTCAAGTAGAAAGAGGTGTGTGTGTATATAAACGTGTGTGTGTGTTGGCGTCGTTTGTGTTTGTCAGCCCATCATCTTTGTTTGACAACTTTGTCGTCGTCTTCTTCTTCATCGTCTTCTTTTTCTCATAGTTCTCAATTATTCTTTTCTTTTCAGGTTTAAACTGCACTGCAACCCCTGACAGTTCTTACCAGTATGACAAGCAGTATTTATCCACGCTTCCCGTTCGCCAATTTGCCACGGCTCCAATGCAGCAGAACTCATTGAACAACCTGTCGAGTTACTCTTCATTCTCTTCATCTTCTTCTTCTTCTTCATCTTCTTCGGCTCCATCCAACAAAATGGACAGCTACGGAAGCAGTCGTTTCAACAGTATTTCAGGCCGGGTCCCGAACGAATGCAGTGAAATCAGCAATTTTTGTAGATACAACGACAACAGCGGAAAGAATTATTCACAGAAAAATATTGGCACGAAACAAGAATCAAACAGATCTTTCAGTCCTTGCAACACGATCGCAACATTCGATCCAGACTTGAAGAATATTCACAATATCGAGATCCTCAAGAATAAGTTATCTCAAGAGGAAATGGAAAAGAAAGATCTATTGAGACAGCTGAATGCTTACGAGCATGATATATCCGAACTGAAGGAACATATACGTAACCTGTCGCTTCGGTTTTGCAACGAGGGCGCTGTTACTTCCAGTACCTCGTTACGTCCAGATGACTCCTTCGTTAACAATGCATCGAAACCCGTGCAGAACAATCATTCCGATGTCTCCCCTCTTTCTAGATTTGTAAATACCGATTCCCCTCAAGTCGAAGCGACGTGCCCAACCAACAACAATTCCACCGGCATTCACGATTCTCAATTACATTCTCCGGTCACTCATTCTCACAAAATCTTGCTCCAAATCTGTCGGCAGTCGGCCAATTTGGGGCCAGATATCTTAAAGCAGCATCTGCTATTGAACTGGGTCCACTACCCTCACAAACCACTCATTAAAGACAGTGAAAAGACTAAATGGTTACTAGATGTAAACTATACACTCCGGGATCGTACACCCTTGAATGGCGGGAGGCCTGACTGCCTGGAAGGGACATGTTCCCTAATATTCAGAATACAGTACAACCAACACAATCTCATACTTAAGGTGAGAAACCCATTATTATTATCATTATTATTATTATTATTATTAGTGCAGGAGTGGCTGTGTGGTAAGTAGCTTGCTAACCAACCACATGGTTCTGGGTTCAGTTCCACTGCGTGGCATCTTGGGCAAGTGTCTTCTGCTATAGCCCCGGGCTGACCAAAGCCTTGTGAGTGGATTTGGTAGATGGAAACTGAAAGAAGCCTGTCGTATATATGTATGTATATATATATATATGTGTGTGTGTGCATGTGTATGTATATGTTTGTGTGTCTGTGTTTGTCCCCCTAGCATTGCTTGACAACCGATGCTGGTGTGTTTATGTCCCCGTCACTTAGCGGTTCGGCAAAAGAGACCGATAGAATAAGTACTGAGCTTACAAAGAATAAGTCCCGGGGTCGATTTGCTCGACTAAAGGCAGTGCTCCAGCATGGCCACAGTCAAATGACTGAAACAAGTAAAAGAATAAAAGAATAATTATTGCTGTTATTATTATTAACGTAACGAGCTGGCAGAATCATTAGCATGCTGGACAAAATGCTTAATGGCATTTCACCCATCTTCATGTTCTGAGTTCAAATTCCATCAAGGTTAACTTTACCTTCCTTCCTTCCAGGGTTCATAAATAAGCACCAATCAAACACTGGACTCAGCATAATGAACTTACTCGCTCCCCGAAATTGCTGGCCTTGTGCCAAAATTTGAAATCGTTGTTGTTGATGTCATCATCCTCATCATTTAATGTCTGTTGCCCATGCTGGCATGGGTTGGATGGTTTGATTGGCCTGGCAGAAACGTTAGCACGCTGGGCTAAATGCTAAGCCATATTTCATCTCCTGCTACGTTCTGAGTTCAAATTCCATGGAGGTCGACTTTGCCTTCCATCCTTCCAGGGTTCATAAATAAGCACCAATCAAACACTGGACTCAGCATAATGAACTTACTCGCTCCCCGAAATTGCTGGCCTTGTGCCAAAATTTGAAATCGTTGTTGTTCATCATCATCCTCATCATCATTTAATGTCTGTTGACCATGCTGGCATGGGTTGGATGGTTTGATTGGCCTGGCAGAAACGTTAGCACGCCGGGCTAAATGCTAAGCCATATTTCATCTCCTGCTACGTTCTGAGTTCAAATTCCACTGAGGTCGACTTTGCCTTCCATCCTTCCAGGGTTCATAAATAAGCACCAATCAAACACTGGACTCAGCATAATGAACTTACTCGCTCCCCGAAATTGCTGGCCTTGTGCCAAAATTTGAAATCGTTGTTGTTCATCATCATCCTCATCATCATTTAATGTCTGTTGACCATGCTGGCATGGGTTGGATGGTTTGATTGGCCTGGCAGAAACGTTAGCACGCCGGGCTAAATGCTAAGCCATATTTCATCTCCTGCTACGTTCTGAGTTCAAATTCCACTGAGGTCGACTTTGCCTTTCATCCTTCCGGGGTCGATAAATTAAGTACCAGTTACGCACTGGGGTCGATGTAATCGACTTAATCCATTTGTCTGTCCTTGTTTGTCCCCTCTGTGTTTAGCCCCTTGTGGGCAATAAAGAAATAGGTATTTCGTCTGCCGTTACATACTGAATTCAAATTCCGCCGAGGTCGACTTTGCCTTTCATCCTTCCGGGGTCGATAAATTAAGTACCAGTTACGCACTGGGGTCGATGTAATCGACTTAATCCATTTGTCTGTCCTTGTTTGTCCCCTCTGTGTTTAGCCCCTTGTGGGTAGTAAAGAAATAGGTTTGATTGGCCTGGCAAACTGAAAGGCTGCACCAGGTTCCGGTCTGATTTGGCATAGTTTTCTACAGCTGGATACCTTTCCTAATGCCAACCACTCCAAGAGTGTGATGGGTGCTTTTACGTGCATTATTTAGTAATAATTAAAAACCACTACCATACCTAACCTCACCCCATCCTTAATCTTATCTGACCATTATTGTTCCCCCTCTCCCAGACATCCAACAAGCTACTAAATGAAAACAAAAACTAGCCATGGTTGTGTGGTTAAAGGTGTTTGCACAAACACACACACACAGGTTTCAGTTCTCTGCAAGTCTTCATGATTCTTCATTGATTTATGAGGTGGTGGTAGTAGTGATGATAGTGTTGATAGTAATAGAAGAGATGGTAATGACGGGGGTGGGGGTGGAGGGGATAGAAATGATGGCGGTGGTGGAGGAGATAGAAATGATGGTGGTGGTAGTGGTGGTGGCGGTGAAGGAGATAGAAATGGTGGTGATGGTGGTGGTGGTGGAGGAGGAGGAGACAGAAATTATGATTGTGGTGGTGGAGTGGATAGAAATTATGATGGCGATGGTAATGGAGTGGTGACTCATTGTTTTAAGGTGGCGATAATGTTGTTGTTGTTGGTGGTGGTGGTGGTGATTGTGATAGCAGAGGGCAGTGCCAACTCATCTTTTCTGTCCTGTTTTTACATTTTTTTTTTTTTATTTTTCTTCAAATTCAGATGCTGCTGAACATTCTAGAAATGAATGAATACGGCCACAACCAGGGCCTCAGCACGCAGAATGCCCTCCAGCACAGGTTTGGTCCTGAATGCCTACCCAACAGTCTACCTTTGCACAGGAACATCATCCAGATTCTACACAATTACAAGGGCTCCACTTTAAGCTTCAAGGAGTACCAACCTTATTTCATACCGAGTGAGATAGAGAATTTGGAATCGGCATACCAGACGCTGTTCCTTATTCTACACGAATACCCCACCACTTTGAAGAAATTCATAGAATTCTCCATAATCGATCCGGATCAATTTGAGACGTTCTTCTTGCAGATTCTATACCAGTTGCTTAATGCGGTCAGTTTTCTTCAAGAGCATCATGTCGCCCATCGAGACATCAAAGCCGATAACATCTTCCTTAACTGTTTCCTACAACCGGTGCTGGCCGATTTCGGATTTGCTCGGAAGCTGCGAGATGATGGTGACGTCCAAGGTCGTGATCACGTTCCGTTGTATCCAGACAGCTTGCAGGACATCAAATGTGCCAATCCGTTTGCATGGGCTCCGGAACTAACGCGATGGAATAACGGTTTCGAAAGTATTTCTCTAAAAGACGTGAGTTGTTAATATTTTCCCATTAAGTTATCTCCCCTTGTCTTTGAGAGTCGCTAACAATTGTGTAGGCATTGGTTGTGGGGTTAAAGAGTTTGCTTCACAAACCCCTGCTTTCAGGTTCAGTTCCACTGCATGACACATTGAAGAAGGACCTTGTAGTGTAGCGCTGGACCAAACCAATCCCTTGTGAGTGGATTTTGTAGAAGGAAACTGAAAGAAGCCTATAAGATACACACACTCACACACATATATATACATACATACATGTATATATATATATATATATACACAGGCATAGCTGTGTGATAAGGTAAGAAGCTTGCTTCTCAACCACGATTCCAATTTAGTAGCTGGAAACTGAAAGAAGCCCATCGTATATGTGTATGTGTATGTATATATATATATATATATATATATTTATAGGTGTAGGAGTGGCTGTGTGGTAAGTAGCTTGCTTACCAACCACATGGTTCCGGGTTCAGTCGCACTACGTGGCACCTTGGGCAAGTGTCTTCTACTATAGCCTTGGGCCGACCAATGCCTTGTGAGTGGATTTGGTAGACAGAAACTAAAAGAAGCCCGTCGTATATATGTATATACATATATGCGTGTGTGTTTGTCCCCCTCAACATCACTTGACAACCGATGCTGGTGTGTTTACATTCCCGTTACTTAGCGGTTCAACAAAAGAGCCCGATAGAATAAGTACCAGGCTTACAAACTCAGAACTCAGAAACTTGGGGTTAGTAAGTAGCCCGCGCTCTTAACCACTGTGCCATATGCCCTCATTTGCAACAAACAAGATGAGGACAAATATCCATCAAACGTAAAAATAATGTACATAATTCCTCACCACCTATTTCTTTGTTCTTTTCCACCAGGCGACTTTGGATGAAATCTATCGATGTTCAGACACCTATGCCATCGGTAGAATGTTCTACGCATTCTTCATGTTGGATACCCAGACGTTTCCAAGTGTGGGTAGTCTTAAGCCACATTACACTAAGGATGAAATACCTGCACTCCAAATACCTCCTAGTCTCGCTTATATTCTACAACACCTTGTGATGGATTTGCCTTCTGAACGACTCACAGCACGAGAAGCTATGCTTAGGTAAAGTGTTTACCGTTAGTTGGTTTTTTTCTTTTTTTCTTTTTAATGTAGGCACAGGAGTGGCTGTGTGGTAAGTAGCTTGTTTACCAACCACATGGTTCCGGGTTCAGTCCCACTGCATGGCATCTTGGGCAAGTGTCTTCGATTATATATTTCTTTACTACCCACAAAGGAGCTAAACACAGAGAGGACAAACAAGGACAGACAAACGGATTAAGTCGATTACATCGACCCCCAGTGCGTAACTGGTCTTTAATTTATCGACCCCGAAAGGATGAAAGGCAAAGTTGACCTCGGCGGAATTTGAACTCAGAACGTAACGACAGACGAAATACCGCAAAGCATTTCGCCCGGCGTGCTAACGTTTCTGCCAGCTCGCCGCCTTTGTGTCTTCTATTATAGCCTCGGGCCGGCCAAAGCCTTGTGAGTGGATGTGGTAGACGGAAACTGAAAGAAGCCCGTCGTATATATGTGTATGTATGTGTGTCTATATGTTTGTGTGTCCGTGTTTGTCCCCTCCCCACCATCACTTGACAACCGATGCTGGTGTGTGTACATAAACACACCAGCATTGGTTGTCAAGTGATGGTGGGGGGCGGGGACAATCTTTCCGTTTCCATCTACCAAATCCTCTCACAAGGCTATAGTAGAAGACACTTGCCCAAGGTGCCATGGAGTGGGACTGATCCCAGAACCATGTGGTTGGCAAGCAAGCTTCTTACCACACAGCCACACATTTCGCTAGAACCCCAACCATCGCCCAACCACCACCATTAGTACTACTACATATACTGTTTATTTCAGGATTGGTTGTCTTCTTTATCCGCCATCAGAAGGGGACGTCACGCGTCAAGAAGAAGTCGGTTTTTACCTTAAAGCAAAGAGGTTGTCACTGCTTTCTGTTCCTCCTCCAAAGTAAGTCTCTCTCTCTCCCTCTCTCTCTCTCTGCATGTGTGCCTCTCTCCTTCCCTCTTACTCCCCACCATCCTTTCTATTTCTACCTTCTGTTCTCTCTCTCTCTCT
>NC_043024.1:4102629-4107629 GCF_006345805.1 Octopus sinensis
GACTGGGAACTAGCCACATCATTCCTATGATAGTGGTGTCCCTTACAATCCTCACATACACACACACACACAGATTCTTTGAGCGGCGGAACTGAACCCAAAACCACGTTCAGAATTAAACCGCTTATCACAGGGCCCTATCTGCACATAGATGTGTTTATATATTTATTTATATATATATATAGGCGCAGGAGTGGCTGTGTGGTAAGTAGCTTGCTTACCAATCACATGGTTCCGGGTTCAGTCCCACTGCATGGCACCTTGGGCAAGTGTCTTCTACTATAGCCTCGGGCCGACCAAAGCCTTGTGAGTGGATTTGGTAGATGGAAACTGAAAGAAGCCCGTCCTATATATGTATATATATATATATATGTGTGTGTGTGTCTGTGTTTATCCCCCTAACATTGTTTGACAACCGATGCTGGTGTGTTTATGTCCCCGTCACTTAGCGGTTCGGCAAAAGAGACCGATAGAATAAGTACTGGGCTTACAAAAAAAGAGTAAGTCCTGGGGTCGAGTTGCTCGATTAGAGGCAGTGCTCCAGCATGGCCGCAGTCAAATGACTGAAACAAGTAAAAGAGTAAAGAGATATATATATATAATGTATTCTATGCATATATACATATACACACTTTTGTCCAAACACGAAACTTCAATCTGTATAAAGTAACAAACATGAGTCCTGCCTGGGGTCAAGAAGGACGCATTGCATAATGTAGTTCTAGATATACTTTTTGAAAAAAGTTGGGATGGTCATGGCCAGAACGCCTGTGATCATAGAATTGCTGAAATAGGGCCAACAACAGATACAGCCAATAAAACCATAAATATTTTCTACGTTGTGATAGGTACCATGGTGAGGTTGAACAGGGGGTGTTTAAACAGGGCTTCTCATCCCTACTCTGGCAGAGGGGATGATCAAAATACCAGTTATACACTGGGGTACAACTCCTTATTCAGCCTCGTACCTAAAGACGAAAGAAAACAACGTTATATCTATCCAGCCTCTATGTGGTTGCTCCCATTTGCATGAAATAGCAGGTAAATCTCCCTCAAATCTCGCACACAAGTATCCTGATAACAAAGAAGGGCACATTGAAATAGTTTAGTCCTGAATACACAGGGTGGTCACACACAAACCTGTTTTTTGGGGGGGGTTTTTTTTTTGGTTTTTTTTTTATCAGAACTTGTGGGTTAAACAGCAACCCTTTTTTTTTCTTCTTCTTCTTCTTTACTTGAAAAAACTGAGAAAATTTGTCTTTCAGAAAAAAATTCAGAGGCTGTGTACATTTATTTAAGCGTCATTTTTCTTTTTTTTTTTTGCCCTTCATTAATTAAACAAAAACTAATAAATTTAACTTATTGAACATACTCCATTTATTTAAACCTATTTTTAAAAAGAAAAACAAAAAAAAAACGGAAACTCTACAGCAATGGTTCAGTCGGAAGCAGGGTGGTACTGCATCCATGGCATTTTTGTAGAGCATCCCTCCAAGACTTGCAGGAGAAAGGGAAAAAAAGATCTTGCTGCCCTCACACGAGGGACCTCGTCCATATACATGTAACACAATAGACTGTGCTAAACACCCTCAACACCCTTTTGTTACCATATTTCTGTTGATCCCTACATGACTTTGCTGCAATTAATTTTGAAAATCCTGAAGAATTTAGTAAAACAAATTTGTCGTTATTAAGCTGGTATTTCAAACATAAATTAGCATAAATTAACATAAATTAACATAAAATTTTGATAGAAAGTTTTAATATCAATCACTTTTAACTCTTTAGTAATTAGCTTACTCAATCAAATGTCATACTTATTTATTCACATTGTTTTGAATTAATCATGCATTAGTCATGCATAGGCATAGGAGTGGCTGTGTGGTAAGTAGCTTGCTTACCAACTACATGGTTCCGGGTTCAGTCCCACTGCGTGGCACCTTGGACAAGTGTTTTCTACTATAGCCTCAGGCCGACCAAAGCCTTGTGAGTGGATTTGGTAGACGGAAACTGAAAGAAGCCCGTCGTATATATGTATATATATGTTTGTGTGTCTGTGTTTGTCCTCCCAACATCGCTTGACAACCGATGCTGGTGTGTTTATGTCCCCTTAACTTAGCGGTTCAGCAAAAGAGACCGATAGAATAAGTACTAGGCTTACAAAGAATAAGTCCTGGGGGTCGATTTGCTCAACTAAAAGGTGATGCTCCAGCATGGCCGCAGTCAAATGACTGAAACAAGTAAAAGAGTAAAGAAAGTAGTTCATTACTCCGAGATTTCTATGATGTGGTTATTTATTTTTAGAATGACATTGTAGGGTAAGTGTGAGATATCAGATCTGGCAGATGGAATATTTGGACCAGAGAGACATGGCCAGTTTAAATGCTAAAGGATTAACCATTAAGCATCCGGATTATTCTGTGAAATGTAATAATTTTTTAATCCACATCGTTCTGTATTAATCATGAATTATCTTATAGCCTTGAGATTATTTTTAGAATGACATTGTAGGGTAGGTGTGACAGGCTAGATCTGGGCTGGTCTGAACATAAAAGCAGGTAGAATATTTGGGCCAGCTTAAATGCCAAGGGGCCAACTGTTTAGCATTCAAATTACGCTATCAAATGTAATCCATTTTTATTCCCATTGCTTTGAATTAATCAGGGATTATCTCATAGCTCCGAGATTTCAATGATATTGATTGTTTATTTTTAGAATGACATTGTAGGGTAGGTGTGACAGGCTAGATCTGGGCTGGTCTGAACATAAAAGCAGGTAGAATATTTGGGCCAGTTTAAACGCCAAGGGGCCAACTGTTTAGCATTCAAATTACACTATCAGACGTAATCCATTTTTATTCCCATTGCTTTGAATTAATCAGGGATTATCTCATAGCTCCGAGATTTCAATGATATTGATTGTTTATTTTTAGAATGACATTGTAGGGTAGGTGTGACAGACTAGATCTGGGCTGGTCTGAACATAAAAGCAGGTAGAATATGGGCCAGCTTAAATGCCAAGGGCCAACTGTTTAGCATTCAAATTACGCTATCAAATGTAATCCATTTTATTCCATTGCTTTGAATTATAATCAGGATTATCTCATAGGTCCGAGATTTCAATGATTTGATTGTTTATTTTTAGAAATGACATTGTAGGGTAGGTGTGACAGGCTAGATCTGGGCTGGTCTGAACATAAAGCAGGTAGAATATTTGGGCCAGCTTAAATGCCAGGGGCAACTGTTTAGCATTCAAATTACGCTATCAAATGTAATCCATTTTATTCCCATTGCCTTTGAATTAATCAGGGATTATCTCATAGCTCCGAGATTTCAATGATATTGATTGTTTATTTTTAGAATGACATTGTAGGGTAGGTGTGAGCAGTTTGATCTGGCTGGCCCTGAAACATAAGTGTGACCAGTTTAAATATGGTCAGCTAAAGGGTTAAAACAAGGCATTTGTATTATAGAACCGGGAGCAGTTTCAGGTGTGTAGGGATCAAAAGGGTTAAAACCAATCAAGTTTTGGGTCTCAAAAAGACAAGAATAGGAAGAACCGTTCTCACGGAATTGTTTTCTTGTTTTCTATTTTTGTAAATAATTAAGTTTGAAAATACAACACCTTAACAACCATCAAGTTTTTAGTTTCTTTTTTCTGCGTTTGTCTTCTTTTTCTGAGCATTCATCATCATCATTGTCATCATTATCATCATCACTTTCGTCATCATCAGTCGCCGTCATCACTGTCGTAGTCATCGTCAGTCATCATCATCACTTTCGTCATCATCAGTCGCCGTCATCACTGTCGTAGTCATCGTCAGTCATCATCATCACTTTCGTCATCATCAGTCGCCGTCATCACTGTCGTAGTCATCGTCAGTCATCATCATCACTTTCGTCATCATCAGTCGCCGTCATCACTGTCGTAGTCATCGTCAGTCATCATCATCACTTTCGTCATCATTCAGTCGCCGTCATCACTGTCGTAGTCATCGTCAGTCATCATCATCACTTTCGTCATCATCAGTCGCGTCATCACTCGTAGTCATCATCAGTCGCCGTCATCACTGTCGTAGTCATCGTCAGTCATCATCATCACTTTCGTCATCATCAGTCGCCGTCATCACTGTCGTAGTCATCGTCAGTCATCATCATCACTTTCGTCATCATCAGTCGCCGTATCACTGTCGTATTAGTCATCGTCAGTCATCATCATCACTTCGTCATCATCAGTCGCCGTCATCACTGTCGTAGTCATCGTCAGTCATCATCATCACTTTCGTCATCATCAGTCGCCGTTCATCACTGTCGTAGTCATCGTCAGTCATCATCATCACTTTCGTTCATCATCAGTCGCCGTCATCACTGTCGTAGTCATCGTCAGTCACGTCATCACTTTCGTCATCATCAGTCGCCGTCATCACTGTCGTAGTAGTCATCGTCAGTCATATCATCACTTTCGTCATCATCAGTCGCCGTCATCACTGTCGTAGTCATCGTCAGTCATAATCATCATCAGTCGCCGTCATCACTGTCGTAGTCATCGTCAGTCATCATCATCACTTTCGTCATCATCAGTCGCCGTCATCACTGTCGTAGTCATCGTCAGTCATCATCATCACTTTCGTCATCATCAGTCGCCGTCATCACTGTCGTAGTCATCATCAGTCGCCGTCATCACTGTCGTCGTCATCACTTTCATCATCAGTTGCCGTCATCATCACTTTCATCATCATCAGTCACCGTCATCACTGTCGTAGTCATCATCAGTCGCCGTCATCACTGTCGTAGTCATCTTCAGTCATCATCATCACTTTCGTCATCACTGTCGTAGTCATCGTCAGTCATCATCATCACTTTCGTCATCATCAGTCGCCGTCATCACTGTCGTAGTCATCGTCAGTCATCGTCATCACTTTCGTCATCATCAGTCGCCGTCATCACTGTCGTAGTCATCGTCAGTCATCATCATCACTTTCGTCATCATCAGTCGCCGTC
>NC_043024.1:4110129-4230129 GCF_006345805.1 Octopus sinensis
TATATATTGGTTATTCATTTTTTTGGTATTTTTTGTGATCTAGTTATATGTTTTAAAATATTTATTTTTATTTTTTCTATATGATATGGTTTATGTCTATCATTGTTTGAATTACATAATAGTGGCTTTTCTCTAATTTATATATACACACTCACACATATATGTATGTATATATATATATATATATACATATATATATATATATAATAATATTAGGGAGTAAATCCAAACTTACAGGGAAAAGTTAGATTTAGGATTAAATCTAATTTCACAGTATAAATATAAATTAAATTAGAGATAAAACCACTATAAGGCAAATCAGTGAAAAACATAAATCAAAACAAAATTTAAAATAATTGATATAATATACAAAATATATAAAATTTAAAATTTTTAATTTATATTTATAAAATTTTAAATATTAAAAAAATTTTTTTTTTTAAATATATATAACTATTAAAAAGTTTAATATAATATAATAAGTAAAACCACTGTTTGATTTGACTAATAGTGGTTTTATATCTAACTAGCAGTATCGCCCGGCGTTGCTCGGGTTTGTAAGGGAAATAACTATAAGCATTTTTAGAGAGTTACTTCCCTTATAGATGCCAATTTGGGCTTTCTTAGCCATTTCTGTTTTGGTGTCTTCAAGCCATGAAGTCGTTGTTCTAAAATAACGCTGGTCTCCTTGACAACGCTTTACGACGTTGATTTCCTTACACTCCCTTCCCCACAGCTTCACGAGGGGGGGGAGAAGCAAACAGGTGCAGGTGTGACCATGGACGCCAACTCCGCCGCCATCGACACACGAAAAATTATGCATTAAAATGGAATAAAAAAATGATGTTAAATTATTTTTAAAATCGTAGACTCATCGTAGACGCGCGCTAATACTCAGACGGGCTCGATATGAATCCCGACTATAAGATACCCGAATTTGGTTAAACTGCACCGCAAAATGTGGGAGGAGTTAGGAATCTAAATCGAAGGGGACAGACACTCATTTATATATATATACACAAAATTTTATAATTTATTTAATATAGGACACACAAGGTGTCAGTATTGCTGTGAAAATCAGTTGAGAAATTCTCTAAAAAACCCCTTTCAACTGGTTTCCACAGGAAATCTGGCCCCTCGTGTGCCGTATTTTAATTATAAATTAATTTTTTATAATTTTGGATTTGCCATTTATCGGCTTTTACTTTCTGGCCACTTATGTTATTGTTGTTGTTGTTATTATTCATTTTGGTAATGATGATAATTAATGATAATATGTATATAAATATTTTCGAATACTTATTCATTTAGTATATATGTATAGATACAGGAGTAGCTGTGTGGTAAGTAGCTTGCTTACGAACCACATGGTTCCGGGTTCAGTCCCACTGCGTGGCACCTTGGGCAAGTGACTTCTACTATAGCCTCAGGCCATCCAAAGCCTTGTGAGTGGATTTGGTAGACGGAAACTGAAAGAAGCCCGTTATATATATATGTATATGTTTGTGTGTCTGTGTTTGTTGTCCTAACGATGCGTGACAACCAATGCTGCTATGTTTACATCCCCGTAACTTAGCAGTTCGGCAAAAGAGACTGATAGAATAAGTACTAGGCTTACAAAGAATAAGTCCTGAGGTTGATATTTGCTCGACTAAAGGCGGTGCTCCAGCATGACCACAATCAAATGACTAAAACAAGTAAAAGAACGTATGTATATATATATATATATATATATATATATATTTCTCTCTTTATTTTCTCTTCTTGTTTCTTTCTGTGGAAGAGCATAGGCTCGAAATGTTAAAGACTTTTTCTATTCCCGAGCGTTATACTAATACATCTGTTTTCTACACCACCTGTCTTCGTCTTTTGTTTTTTTCATGAATTCCCTCTCTCTCTCTCTCTCTCTCTCTCTCTCTCTATATATATATATTATATATATATATAGATATATATATATATATATATTTTACTCTTTTTCTATATATATATAGTGTGGGGGTTGGTATTTAAATGCTGTTGAATCCTATGAAATAATTATGAACCAAATCTAACAAAGCCTGCTTTGAAGAAGTCTAGGAGTGGTCTTGATTAGAGAATGGAAGAGAGAAAGAATAGAAAAACGGAAGGTCAAAGTATAGGAAACAACTGCCTACGCACATATTTCTGCATTTGCTCACACACTTGCTCAAACGCATGCACAAATAAGTGCATACACACGACGATTGCTTCATCTCGTCAGATGATATCCATCCCACATTTGGCCTGCTTGTTCTGATTTCCTTACATCTTCGCATGTTTGTGGATATGACACATCGACACCCACCCACCTACCAAATCACCATACGACTTTGTAAAACAGTGGCGGATGCAGGGGTGGTTGCTCTAGTTGCCACGGTAACACCCACTCTTTCTAGCCGAGCCGACACTAAACAAAACAAATTGGGACTGAGCCTTTTTCGTGCAACGGTTGCACGGCATTGCTGTTTCATATGCATTTGGGCTGCTGCAACAAAGGCCCGAAATTTTGGGGGTGGATGGGGTGGCTAGTCATTTACATCAATTGAAGAATTCTGGTGCTTAACTTGTATTTATTTCATCGACCCCTGAAAGGGTAAAAGGCAAAGCCGACCTTGGCGGAATTTGAACTCAGAGCTTAGCGATAGGCAAAATGCCACAAAGCATTTCGTCCAACATGTTAATAATTCTGCCAGCTCACCATCTTGATAATAATGATAATAATGATGATAATAATGATAAAATAATAATGATAATAATAATAATAATAATGATAAAATAATAATGATAATAATAATAATAATGATAATGATAATAATGCTGATAATAATAATGATAATAATAATAACGATAATGATAATGATGATAATGATAATGATAATAATAATAATGATAATAATAATAACATCATCATCATCATCGTTTAACGTCCGTTCTCCATGCTAGCATGGGTTGGACGGTTCGACCGGGGTTCTGGGAAGCCAGAAGGCTGCACCAGGCTCCAGTCTAATCTGGCAATGTTTCTACAGCTGGATGCCCTTCCTAACGCCAACCACTCCGTGAGTGTAGTGGGTGCTTTTTACGTGCCACCTGCACAGGTGCCAGGCGAGGCTGGCAACGGCCACGGTCGGATTGGTGTATTTTATGTGCCACCGGCACGGAAGCCAGTCGAGGCGGTGCTGGCATCGGCCACGAGTCGGATAGTGCTTTTTACGTACCACCAGACCAGGGATCCTGGCTGGTTCAATTCGATTTCGATTCGCTTGCCCCAACATGTCTTCACAAGCAAAGGGGGTTGGCATGGGTGCCTGTCGTACGGTCGCATTGGAGTATTTTACGCGCCACGGCCACGAGTCGGATAGTGCTTTGATAATGATAATAATAATAATGATGATAATAATATTAATAATAATAATAACGATAATGATGATAATAATAATAATGATGATAATAATAATGATAATAGTGATAATGATAATAAGATGGGCTACAGCAAATATTCTGCTCAATACCACAGATTTGCTTGTCAGTTGTTTGACCATAACCAGTTGAGCATGTCCCTTGGTGGCTGACGATATATGCATCTCTGATCACGAGCAGAAGTAGTGGGGGAGCATCATAGCCGTGTGTTGAGAAGGATTCTTTAGGGTTTGAATAGTTCACCTCTGGAAACATGGGTGGTTCTTTCAACATCCTTAAACAACCCTTATTCAGGGACCTTTTGAGCGGGATGGGCTACTCGACCTGAAGAAAATTCTGACTGGGCCCCACCTGCAAGGTCATGCGCTGTTTATCTTGATATGAGATCACCATGTCGCCCACATATGGTTGTGATGCATGTGCCTGGTGTACCCTTATTAGACGGGTAGTCATGATGGGTATACTGGGCTTCGTATATTTTACCCCAGTATCACTTTGATGGCATGCACTGCTCTCTCAATCAATAATAATAATAATAATAATAAAAAGATGTGGAATCTTAAAACAAAAACTGTTCCTGTTATGGTAGGTGCCCTAGGTATGATAAAAAAGGGACGTCAGAAACACCTAGACAATATCCCTGGAGAACCATGTCTCAAGGAAATCCAAAAGATTGTGCTAACAAGTACTGCCCACATCCTTAGAAAAACTCTATCAATGTAAATGTTTGTGTTTGCATTACATGGAGATATTTCTCTACTTCCCCTCCCCAAGCTTTCAGCTATATTTCAACAACTCTTAACCTTCACTTGCCCTAGGGCGCTGGGTGTGCCCCGGCAAGTGATTGCATCAAACATCCAGATTAAAAGTAAATGGCAATAATAATAATAATAATAATAATAATACAAATCAAAAACCATTTAATTCCAAGATTAAAACAATTATTTTGTATGAGACTTTGCTTGGCTGTGTGCTAAGTAGCTTGCTAACCAACTACATGGTTCTGGGTTCAGTCCCACTGCATGGCACCTTGGGCAAGTTCCTTCTACATTAGCCTCGGACCAACCAAAGCTTTGTGAGTGGATTTGGCAAATGGAAACTGAAAGAAGCCCGTTGTATGTGTATCTGTGTTTGTCCCCTCACCATCGCTTGACAACCAATGCTGGTGTGTTTACGTCGCCATGTAGTATATATAGTAGAAGGCATTTGCCCAAGGTGCCATGCAGTGGGACTGAACCAATGCGTGACACCTTGGGCAAGTGTCTTCTACTATAGCCTCGGGCCGACCAAAGCCTTGTGAGTGGATTTGGTAGATGGAAACTGAAAGAAGCCCGTCGTATATATGTATATATATATATGTGTGTTTGTACCCCTGGCATAGCTTGACAACCGATGCTGGTGTGTTTATGTCCCCGTCACTTAGCGGTTCGGCAAAAGAGACCGATAGATTAAGTACTGGGCTTACAAAAGAATAAGTCCCGGGGTCGAGTTGCTCGACTAAAGGCGGTGCTCCAGCATGGCCACAATCAAATGACTGAAACAAGTAAAAGAGATACAATAATTAAGGAATTAATCTTTTCAGAACACAATTGAGTTCTAATGAAAGGGAGATAAGTTACAGCCTTTTGTGTTGTCCGGAAAGTTCGTGCCGATTTATAGCAGCTTACCTTTCGACTTATTTTAGAACATGGTTGAGTCCATAAAAAAGGATTTGACTCCACCTCCATTTAGAGCACGGTTCAAGCTATCTTTTTGTGGAACAAGGTTTATGTTCCTATAACCTGTGTTAATTCTGTAACCCTTTAAAATGGAGGATAAGAAAGTTAATTTTCGGTATTTGATGCTTTGGGAACCAGACAAAAATTGCAGCAGCTCGGCCGGGATGTGTTACCCCACCCTCCATATTCACCAGATATTGCTCCTTTAGGTTTCCATTTATTCAGGTCTCTGCAGAATAGTCTTAATGGTAACAATTTCAATTCCTTGGATGACGTAAAAAGATACCTTGATGAATTCTTTGCCATGAAACCAGCTCAATTCTGGGAAGAGGGTACTTTCAAGTTAAAGGAGAGATGGAGACGCATTGTGCAACAAAATGGTTCATATTTGGTTGATTAAAAATATAATGGAAAGTATTTATTGACCTTTTTCTTTCCTTTAAAAATCGGCACAAACTTTCCGGACAACCCAAGAGTAAAGATGAACTGTGTATGTGTGTGAATGTCTGTCGATTTATAGGAAGAAAGGTTACAGCACCTACATAAAGACTAAAAGTTAATTCTTGTGTAAACTATTTCGAAGAAGACAATGGAATTGGTTCCGAGTCGCTAGGTGCCGCCCAGCCCAAGGGAGCCACGTGTTCTTTTCCAAAATGTTGCACATAGCGCAGTCCCCATTGAAAAATGCCTGGTCTAAGGGAGATATACATACAAACACAGGAATGTGCAGAATATATACATACAGGAGTTGCTGTGTGGTAAGTACCTTGCTCACCAGCCACATGGTTCCGGGTTCAGTCCCACTGCGTGGCACCTTGGGCAAGTGTCTCCTGCTATAGCCTCGGGCCGACCAAAGCCTTGTGAGTGGATTTGGTAGACGGAAACTGAAAGAAGCCCGTCGTATATATATATATATGTGTGTTTGTGTGTCTGTGTTTGTCCCCCCAACATCGCTTGACAACCAATGCTGGTGTGTTTACGTCCCCGTCACTTAGCAGTTCGGCAAAAGACACCGATAGAATAAGTACTGGGCTTACAAAAGAATAAGTCCCGGGGTCGATTTGCTCGATTAAAGGCAGTGCTCCAGCATGGCCGCGGTCAAATGACTGAAACAAGTAAATGAGTATACATCATAACAAAAAAGAGTACTGGTGGAATGTCCCAGTGAAGTACTCAATAAAATGTATGCACAACATATCTGATATAATGATTAGGGACAGAGAAAAGAAACTGTGCACAGATGTGGAAATCGGCTGCCCAGCGGATGTTAACATGAAGCTCCACATCCAGTAGAAGTTTATATTCTCTGTTATCAAAGTTCGTTCGTACAAAATCTTGCAAAATTTCATTTTTTGTAGGAGATTTATGGAAAAGTTTTGAAAGTTTTCTTACCTTATTTAAAACTTTGTTAAATTCAGGTTTTAGCTGGGGAAAAACAAGCATTTTCGTGAGCCAAATCTGTTTGACAAAGTATGTCTTGTTGGCTTATGTCAGCTTCATCATCACCATCGTCTGTTATGGTGATCGTTATCGTCAGTTATAGCGATCACTGTCGTCTGTTATAGCAATCTCTTCACTTTTTTATCAAAAAATTTGGTGATACTTCTTTAAAATGAATCTGGAACTGGTTATTATATATGCTCAACGGGAAAGACCACCCGACTGAAGACTAACAGCATCCCCTTGACTTGCTATGAATAAACTCAGTTACCTGCAAATTCAAAGAGTCAGCCAGGGGTTAGCGAAGGAGATGACAAGGTGCTGATCTAAGGATCAAGGTGAGGATATGTTGCGATATGTTTCAATGAAACAGACAGCACTCAACTAAAGGCGACCGACAACAGTTCAGTTAGTCCAGTTTCAACGATATTTCTTGAAAAGAAAAAATGGAGAAATGTTTTGCGAAAAAAAAAAAAGAAAAAACGAAACAGCGGATCTTTTCACTTTGACCGGCACATTTAAAAAATAGTTATTTGCAACTAAACACTTTTAAACTTCGTATACTGGTAGAATGTGTTACATAAAACATCTTTTATTGAAAAGATCCGAAACAGCAAGCCTTAAAATCGGTTTTGGCAGATCGGTTTCGGTTTTACTGATCATAACATAAAACCGGTTTCGAGGCCTAGTGCGGGGCTAAAGTAAAAAAATAAAATCTCTTGCCCAAGGTGCCACACAGTGGGACTGAACTTGAATCTAAGAAGTTGTTTTTTAACCACATCATACGTACACCTATTTTGAATTTCGCGCGCACACACACACACACACACAGAAATGAAAATGTCCAATATTTAAAACAGAGATCTATATCCATTTTTAACATTTATTTTTAAAAATAGATTAAGTTAGAGGTGAATGTATAACGTTCTTAAGTTGAACGTTATATGTTTACTTGGTTTTCCTGAAACGAATGTTACTTTTTCGTTTCAGGAAAACCAAGTAAACTTTTTAACATTCTCCATTCTTGCTGTTCTCAACTTGACTTACACTGATTCCCCCCAAAAACATTTACCAACAGTTATTTAAATAAATAGTTCTTTGACTGCGAGACGAAGATTTTGATTATTAGGTACTACTTGAGAACAGTGGTCCCGATGCGCGCACTCACGCTAGCTAGTCGTGACTAGTCGATCCTACGACTACCTAGCAAAGTAAATAAAACACAAAATAAATAAATTTTTTTACTCTAAGTAAATAATTTTTAAAAAACAAAATAAAACAAAGTAAATAATTTATTTAAGGAGTGGCTGTGTGGTAAGTAGCTTGCTAACCAACCACATGGTTCCGGGTTCAGTCCCACTGCGTGGTATCTTGGGCAAGTGTCTTCTGCTATAGCCTCGGGCTGACCAAAGCCTTGTGAGTGGATTTGGTAGACGGACACTGAAAGAAGCCTGTCGTATATATGTATGTGTGTGTGTATTTGTGTGTCAGTGTTTGTCCCCCCTAGCATTGTCTGACAACCGATGCTGGTGTGTTTACGTCCACGTAACTTAGCGGTTCGGCAAAAGGAACCGATAGAATAAGTACTAGGCTTACAAAGAATAAGTCCCGGGGTCGATTTGCTCGACTAAAGGTGGTGCTCCAGCATGGCTGCAGTCAAATGACTGAAACATGTAAAAGAGTAAAACAAAAACACAAAGTAAGGATCGACTAGTCACGACTAGCTAGCGCCGATGCGCAAGTACGCGAGTGCGCGCACCGGAACCACTCTTCTTAAGTAGTACCTTTAAATAAACAGTTCTTTGACTGCGAGACGAAGATTCGATCATTATAGGTCTCATATACATGAAAGAGTAACTTCATCGTATAATTGAAATGCATTAAGTGGATTATATTATATTAGGGACACTTAATCCATGTCACCGGTTGTGTCATTGATGCGGAAGAGAGAACAATTAGCAACGATCCGGGTACCTTGGTGTGTTTCACGTAATTTAATTATATCCTGTGTAGTAATTAACTCATGTTAAGGTGAGTGTTAATGTTTATATTCAAATTAAATCTATTGATATGATATGACAGGGTCGGTGTTCCATCACTGGGATGGTTAAATATTTTATTTCCTTTAACAAATTACATTATATCGATAATTGGTTATTTCACGCTTCACCGATCAGGGGAGATATGTTTTAATCACCAACTAATCAGTAATTAGCTTTCTTGATTCTCCATGATTGCATCTGAAGTACGTATTATTTGTATTGCCATCACAACACACGTTAGAAGCTTATATATTCTATGTATGGTGGGTGAATAATCACGATTTAATATGATTTCTATTTCTTTACTACCCACAAGGAGCTAAACACGGAGGGGACAAAAAAGGCCAGACAAACGGATTAAGTCGATTACATCGACCCCAGTGCGTAATTGGTACTTATTTAATCGACCTCGGCGAAATTTGAACTCAGAACGTAGAGGCAGACGAAATATCACATTTCGCCCTGCGTGCTAACGTTTCTGCCAGCTCGTCGCCTTGTTTAATATGACTTCATTCACACATATACACATACAAATATATGCATAGACTATTCATTTTTACGATGCCCAAACGAGCTAAATAAGTTTTAAAAAAAACTGTACAAGGCATATCTACTAAATCTCTATATATAAAGCTGAAGTTGTCTGTGTGGGGCAGGTTTGGTAGCCTTCAACTAACACCATCTCCTCCGAGTCCCTGCGGCGCAAGTTGACCAAAATTGAGAGTATGATAGAAGAAGGCTTGCTCTTCGTTCCGTAGAAGAAAAAATTCAAATCGGACCATGTTAACACCAAAAATTATTTACATCAAAAAGGTGCTTTTTTCTATGAAAATCCCTATTTTTTTACTGCTGTGTCGCCATTTTTCGGTGTATTTCAACCAGAAAAATGTTCACTTAAAGAGAATAACAAGCTACATAATACAAAATTTTTACTTTTCAAAAATTCCAATTCTAAAGGGTCGAAACAAACCCGAGCAACGCCGGATGATACTGCTAGTACAAGATTAAATGCATCAAATGACATTATTTAGTTTCTAGAAATAAATTCTTAAAAAACTGACGGTATCTGATTACTTGTGAGATGTCTATACACGTGTTTCCATTCTCCAAAATCTATCTTACACAGTCGTATATTTTCTTTCTTTACAGCTGTGCTGAATGTTCCGTTACAACTCGCCGTTCAAAAACACCGATTCCACTGGAATATCTTGTACCAGTCTATGAAAGCTGCCTCTACCTGTAATATGTATGTTTTCAGCCTACGCAGCTTCTATCAACCATATCCACAGCTATTAACGTAGGCATAGAAGTCTTTTTGTCTGCTATGTGTTCCATTTGGTGATGTTCCAACCAGCAACAAACCTTCTAGTATTATGTAGAAAAAATATATATATTTCTTTACTACCCACAAGGGGCTAAACACAGAGGGGACAAACAAGGACAGACAATTTGAACTCAGAATGTAACGGCAGACGAAATATCTATTTCTTTACTACCCACAAGGGGCTAAACACAGAGGGGGCAGACAAAGGGATTAAGTCGATTATATCAACCCCAGTGTGTAACTCGTACTTAATTTAGCAACCCTGAAAGGATGAAAGGCAAAGTCGACCTCGGTGGAATTTGAACTCGGAACATAACAACAGACGAAATACCTATTTCTTTACAACCCAAGAGGGACTAAAAGGATGAAAGGCAAAGTCGAACTCGGAACGTAACGACAGACGAAATACGGCTACGCATTTCACCCGGCGTGCTAACGTTTCTGCCAGCTCACCGCCTTTTATGTAGAAAAAATATATACATTGATATATTTTCCAAACATTTAAAGAAAGTTCTATGATTTGGCTATCATAAGACAAGAAAATAAACTATAAGAGATTCAATTCAAAGACATTTCTCAGTTTCAAGAATTCCTCAAGTTAATATGGACGATATTAATCTTTTGAACACTTCTAAAACAACTTCTGTGAATGCCATTGATTTAAAGAAACACAAAAGTTTACGCACTAAGAAGAAACAGACTGAGTGTGAAATATGTGAAAGGTCCTTTGTCACTAACAGTTCCTTAACAAAACATAAAAAGACCCACACTGGTGATAAACCTTTCCACTGTGAAATCTGTGGAAAACCATTTGCAATGAGTGGAACATTAACGAGGCACAAACGAATGCATACTGCGGAAAAATGTTATCATTGTGAAATCTGCGGAAACTCGTATTCAAAAAATATTCACCTTGTTGTCCACAAGTGTAGCCACACGGGAGAAAAACCGTTCCACTGTGAGGAATGTGGAAGGTCCTTTGTCACTAACAGTTCCTTAACAAAACATAGAAAGACACACACTGGTGATAAACCTTTCCACTGTGAAATATGTGGAAAATCATTTGCGCGGAATTTCAGGCTTGTTATCCACAGACGTACTCATACGGGAGAAAAACTGTTCCACTGTGAAATCTGTGGAATGTCGTTTATTGAGAATAGTTCGTTAATACGTCATAAACGAATTCACACTGGAGAAAGACCTTTCCACTGCGAAGTGTGCGGAAAATCTTTCCCACAAAATGCACAGCTTGTAACTCACATACGTGTTCACACTGGGGAAAAGCCTTTCCGCTGTGAAATATGCGAGAAAAGTTTTATTACAAATAGTAAATTAAAAGTCCACTTGAGATTCCACACTGGGGAAAAACTGTTCCGCTGTGATATTTGTGGGAAAGGTTTTGTGTACCATTCTAAATACGCTGCCCATATAGGTAGTCACACCGGCGTAAAACCTTTCCGCTGTGAAATATGTGCGAAATCTTTCTCCGATAAGACGCACCTAGTTGTCCACAAACGAACCCACACTGGGGAAAAACCGTTCCACTGCGAAGTGTGCGGAAAATCATTTGCTACGAATACCCACCTTGTACTTCACAAGAAAATACACACAAGAGAAAAAGTTTTTATTTGTGAAAAATGTGGTGATTCGTTTAATGAAAAGTCAAATTATGTTACTCACAAACGGGTACACTCTGGAGTAAAAGCTTTCTATTGTGAGATCTGTGGAAAATCCTTCTCAAGTCCGTATAACGTTATAGTTCATACTCGTAGTCACACCGGAGAAAGGCCCTATCATTGTGAAATTTGTAAGAAATCGTTTATTTGTAAAAGTCATTTGAATAAGCATAAACAAACCCACACAGGAGAGAAGCCTTTTGATGATGAAACATGAAAAATCCTTCCCACATAAATTTAATCCTTAACCCTTTAGCATTTAAACCGGCCATATCCGGCCAAAAGTATTCTGCTTTTTTTTATGTTCAAACTGGCCATACTCTCTCTTTACTCTTTTACTTGTTTCAGTCATTTGACTGCGGCCATGCTGGAGCACCGCCTTTAATTGAGCAACTCGACCCTGGGACTTATTCTTTTTGTAAGCCCAGTACTTATTCTATCGGTCTTTTTTGCCGAAATGCTAAGTGACAGGGACGTAAACACACCAGCATCGGTTGTCAAGCAATGCTAGGGGAACAAACACAGACACACAAACACAGACACATACATATATATATATATATATATATACGACAGGCTTCTTTCAGTTTCCGTCTACCAAATCCACTCACAAGGCATTGGTCGGCCCGGGGCTATAGCAGAAGACATTTGCCCAAGATGCCACGCAGTGGGACTGAACCCGGAACCATGTGGTTGGTTAGCAAGCTACTTACCACACAGCCACTCCTGCGCCAATTTTTAAATTTTTTTTTTTATTTAGTTTCAGCTCACAAGCTGTGGCCATGCTGGGGCACCGCCATTTGGTGTTGCTACATGATTTTACTTCACGAATGCTTTTTAGCAAATGCCATCTGGTGCATGAGAGAGTTCGAAGCAGCTGCCCTCATCTGCACCTCCTGCCGTGAAGTTGGTTCATCTGGGACACCTGACAAGAAGAGATCCAGTTTCATTTTAAAGACATCTGCATCCACCCCATGCAGGTCTCTTAGGTTCTTCGGGAGGATATTGAAGAGCTGTGGGCCTCGGAAGCCCAGGCTATCACAGTATCTTGTCCTACATCTTGATGGCAAATTTGGAGTCCTTGGCACCTCGCTGTGGCGCCCAGTTCTGGCATTTGTGTAACTCTCGATGCCAAAGTTTGGAACAAGTCCTTCTAGGATCTTCTAGATGTATATTATGGCATATCTTTCTCGCCTACACTCTAAGGAATAGAGTTTCAATCTTTTGAGTCTTTCCCAATAGCTTATATGCTGCACATAGGCTATCTTCTTCGTATAGCTTCGTTGGATCGCCTCAAGTTCTGTGATTAACTTGACACTGGATGGTGACCATATCTGATCTCTCACACCAACCCTACAATATCATCTTAAAAATTAACAGCTACTTCATCAAAATCTCATAACTACAAGATAATGCATGATTAGTTCAAAACAATGTGGATGAAAAGGCATTAGTTTTGGCAGAATAATGTGAACACGAAAGGGTTGAAATCGACCAAAGCCTTGTGAGTGGATTTCGTAGAAGGAAACTGAAAGAAGCCCATTGTATATATATATATATGCTGTGTGGTAAGTAGCTTGTTTACCAACTAAATGGTTCCGGGTTCAGTCCCACTGCGTGGCACCTTGGGCAAGTGTTTTCTATTATAGCCATGGGTCGACCAAAGCCTTGTGAGTGGATTTGGTAGACGGAAACTGAAAGAAGCCTGTCGTATATATGTATATATGCATGTGTGTGTATATGTTTGTGTGTCTGTGTTTGTCCCCCCAACATCACTTGACAACCGATGCAGGTGTGTTTACGTCCCCGTCACTTAGCGGTTTGGCAAAATACACCGATAAGAATAAGTACTAGGCTTACAAAGAATAAGTCCTGGGGTCAATTTGCTCGATTAAAGGCGGTGCTCCAGCATGGCCGCAATCAAATGACTGAAACCAGTAAAAGAGTATTTAATGTCCATTATCTGTGCTGGCATGGGTTGGACAGTATGACCAAAGCTGGCAAACCCAGGGGCTGCACCAGGCTCTACTGTCTATTTTGACATGGTTTCTATGGCTGGATGCCCTTCCTAATGCCAAACCCTCCACAGTGTACTGGGTGCTTTTTATATGGAACCAGTGCTTTTAACGTGGCACCACCCTCCATTTCTCCAGTCTTTCCAAACCTGTCTCTTTGCTTTTATGACCCTTATTACCACTGCCGTGAGAAAAAATACCTTTCGCAAATATCTAAAATTGTAGGTAAATTGAGATGGAAGGAAAGTATTGTTCGGGGACAAGATTGACGGGGACATAAACACACCAACATCGGTTGTCAAGCAATGCTAGGGGGACAAACACAGACAATTGTAATTGTAATATATGCAGAAAATCTGTCAGCCAGGTGCATGAGTGGCTGTGTGGTAAGTAGCGTGTTTACCAACTACATGGTTCCGGGTTCAGTCCCACTGCGTGGCACCTTGGGCAAGTGTCTTCTACTATGGCCTCGGGCCGACCAATGCCTTGTGAGTGGATTTGGTAGACGGAAACTGAAAGAAGCCCATTGTATATATATATGCTGTGTGGTAAGTAGCGTGTTTACCAACCACATGGTTCCGGGTTCAGTCCCACTGCGTGGCACCTTGGGCAAGTGTCTTCTACTATGGCCTCGGGCCGACCAATGCCTTGTGAGTGGATTTGGTAGACGGAAACTGAGAGAAGCCTGTCATATATATGTATATATATATATGTGTGTGTCTGTGTTTGTCCCCCTAGCATTACTTGACAACCGATGCTGGTGTGTTTATGTCCCCGTCAATCTTGGCTTGAAATTTGTGCATTATTATTTTTATTAAAAAATTTGTTAAAATAAGAGATATGTCCAAAAGGAAAATACTGAGGTGATTTGATGAAAACCTTCCCTAGAAATAGAAGTGAAACGAACTCAATAACAGAAAAATAACATGTAAAATCTTTTGAAATAACTTGTGATAAATTATTCCCATTTATTTGCAAATAAAAATTTCATTTCTGAAAATTCTTTGAAAATTCAAAATAAAATTGTGTGGTACATATATATGAACACAGACATATGGATCTGTTACGTGTATGTTTCTGGTTGTTTATTTTTTTGTTGTCTGCACGAAGAGGCATTGCTGATGACCTTTTCAAGCCCTCCAAAACTGGCAAACCATATGAATCACAAAAGCTTCCTTTGTACGCTGAATAGTGGTTTTGCAAGAAGTGTGCCCCTGAGAAAATGTCTCCCACATTTTGAAAGTGAACGAGAGCCTCCTGTCTTCATAATCCTTGTTTTTTCGTAACTACAAGTGAAGTTTATTAGCACAGCTATGTGTGAACCACATGGAGAACTTGGGTCATGGAAATTTTGTTGTGGGCTGGATGTGAAATGACATGACTAAAAGGATATTTGTATTCACCTGCCTAAACATTTTTCTGATGGGTCAGGAGTGAAATGTATCGTCAGGGGTAAGTGATATACTGAGGGCATATTGAAAAAGGGTTTGGGCAAAAGAAAATACAGAAGGATCAGTTAATTATGATCTTATTCAAGATATTCCCCTCTCAGATTCACTCACTTATTGCAGCAGTCCTTCAGTTTTTCTAAGCCCTGTAAAAGAACTTGGAAGATTGGGCCTTCAATTAGGCCATTTGCAAGACTTTTAAAGCCAGGAAATTTTCAACACCGACCCACCCTGTATATATATGTGTATGTATATGTATATATATATATATATATACACACACACATACTCAAAGAGGTGCTGAAAAGTGTTTAGATTTGGGTAAAAGAAAATAGAGGAGGATCATTTAATTATGATTTTATTCAACATATTCTCTCTCAGATTCATACACTTATTGCAGCAAACCTTAAATTTTTCTAAGCCCTGTTAAAGAACTGAAGGTTAGGCCTCCAACCAGGCCCTTTGCAATACCCTAAAAGCAAGGAATTTTTTAGCACCCCCTCACAAGTCTGGCAGAGTTCCAATCAAGTAATTTCCTTGGAGAAAGCAGATGTGATGGTGTGTTGTTGAGTTGTAATGAGTTTTAAAGTAGAAGAAATAGCTAAGATTTTTGGCTGCTATTTCTAAACTTCGGTGTGTGGCGAAGCAAATCTTTGCTGAACCCTTTTTATTAGTATATATATATATATATAATAATAAATATTAGGGAATAAATCCAAATTTACAAGGAAAAATCAGATTTAAGATTGAATCCAATTTTATAGTAAAATATTATATTATATCAAATATGTTAAATTTTAATTTATATAAATTATTTTATGTATTGGCTTAAGTCTTTCTTTGTTTGATTTGCATAATAGTGGTTTTGATATAATATATATATAATCATTATCATCGTCGTTTAACGTCTGTTTTCCATGCTAGCATGGGTTGGACGGATGAAGGGGATTTGGTGAAGCGAGAAAAGAAGAAAGATGTTTGGTGTATCACCTTGATTGCGAAATATTGTGGAAAATCCTTTGTTACAAACACTCATCTTGTAATTCACATGGGAATACAAACTGGAAAGACCATCTGTAATTGTAATATATGCAGAAAATCTTTCAGCCAGGTGCAGGAGTGGCCGTGTGGTAAGTAGCTTGCTAACCAACCACATGGTTCCGGGTTCAGTCCCATTGCGTGGCACCTTGGGCAAGTGTCTTCTACTATAGCCTCGGGCCGACCAAAGCCTTGTGAGTGGATTTGGTAGACGGAAACTGAAAGAAGCCTGTCGTATATATGTATGTATATATATATATGTATGTGTGTCTGTGTTTGTCCCCCTAGCATTGCTTGACAACCGATGCTGGTGTGTTTACATCCCTGTCACTTAGCGGTTTGGCAAAAGAGACCGATAGAATAAGTACTGGGCTTACAAAAGAATAAGTCCTGGGGTCGAGTTGCTCGATTAAAGGCGGTGCTCCAGCATGACTGAAACAAGTAAAAGAGTATGAAATCACATCTAGTTACTCACACACTGGAGAAAAATCTTTCCATTATGAAATATGTGAAAAACCATTTATCTGTAAAACTCACTGTACATCATCCTCGTTTAACGTCCATTTTTCCATGCTGGCATGGGTTGGACGGTTCGTCTGGGGTCTGGGAAGCCAGGAGGCCACGCAGTGGGACTGAACCCGGAAAAATTCCAGAATTTTGTTTTGAAGAGGTGGTTTTTCCCTCTTTCTCAAAGGTTGTTATTACTTTCGAGACAGTACTTCATGATACACCAAACATTTCAGCTGTTTTCGTTTCGCTAGCGCTTGCCATACGAGCACCAACAATTTGACCTCTTTGGAAGTCCTATAGATCTGTCGTTTTAATGAATTTTATTACCTTTTGCTGATGATACCTGAAAACAAACAGCAATTTTAGCAAAACGTATAAACAACACTAATAATAAATCAAAAAACATAAAAATAAAGAAGCTTTTGACGGTTTTATAGATATTTTAAAATTATGATGCTATTATGCTAGGCGTTTCCATTATTTTATCCAACTTATTTTATAAGCACAGGAGTGGCTTTGTGGTAAGTAGCTTGCTAACCAACCACATGGTTCCGGGTTCAGTCCCACTGCATGGCACCTTGGGCAAGTGTCTTCTATTATAGCCTCGGGCCGACCAAAGCCTTGTGAGTGGATTTGGTAGACGGAAACTGAAAGAAGCCCGTCGTATATATGTATATATATATATATATGTGTGTGTGTGTATATGTTTGTATGTCTGTGTTTGTCCCTCCAACATCGCTTGACAACCGATGGTGGTGTGTTTACGTCCCTGTAACTTAGCGGTTCGGCAAAAGAGACCGATAGAATAAGTCCTGGGGTCGAGTTGCTCGATTAAAGGCGGTGCTCCAGCATGGCCACAGTCAAATGACTGAAACAAGTAAAAGAATAAAAGAGTAACCCCTGTATTTTGAAGAATTACTTCTTCGTTTCAGAAGCGCCAAGTTAACTTTTAGCATTCGCAATTACGTTCTAGTCCGGAATTTAAATTACATTTTCCCCCCACGTTTACCGGCAGATATTTAAATAAATAGTTTATTTTTGTTAGGTGAAGTAATTTTGATCTGAATATAACCGACAGAATAAACCTGATATAAACGAAAGCCATTTCAAAGTATATTAAATCATGTTGGGGACATTCAACCCATGTCACCGGTTCCATAATTGAGGTGAAAGAAAGATTATCGAGCACCTGGCCTTTGTGTATTTCTGGTAATTATATTAAGTGTTGTAATTAACTCATGATAAGGCGGTACTACTTGAGAACAGCGGTCCCGGTGCGCGCACTCGCGCTAGCTAGTCATTACTAGTCGATCCTTACTTTGTGTTTTTGTCTATTATTTTGCTAGGTAGTCGTTGTAGGATCGACTAGTCACGACTAGCTAGCGCGAGTGCGCGCACCGGGACCGCTGTTCTCAAGTAGTACCGCGAACGTTAATGTTTATATTCAACTTAAATCGATTGATTTGATGTCATTTGATTGGTGTTCCATCACTGGATAATTAAATATTTCATTTTCATCACAAACTACATCGTTAATTGGTTGTTCCTAACTTCACAGAATAGATTAAATTAGTTTTAACCACCCACATGGTTCCGGGTTCAGTCCCACTGCGTGGCACCTTGGGCAAGTGTCTTCTACTATAGCCTCGGGCAAGTGTCTTCTACTATAGCCTCGGGTCGACCATTGCCTTGTGAGTGGATTTGGTAGACGGAAACTGAAAGAAGCCCGTCGTATATATATATGTGTATGTTTGTCCCCTAGCATTGCTTGACAACCGATGCTGGTGTGTTTACGTCGCCGTCACTTAGCGGTTCGGCAAAAGGGACCGATAGAATAAGTACTGGGCTTACAAAGAATAAGTCCCAGGGTCGATTTGCTCGACTAAAGGCGGTGCTCCAGCATGGCCGCAGTCAAATGACTGAAACAAGTAAAAGAGTAAATAATGATTAATTAGCTTCCTTGATTCTTCTTGAACTTTTTAAGTAATATTTAAATATCTAAAGCACGTGTTATTTGTGTTGCCATCACGAAACACATTGTAAAGTTTTGTGCTTGTATATGCAATCAAACGCATACCCTCCATCAGACACCTACCATATTCTGAGCGCCTTGTTTCCCTGAGCATGGATTCACTGAAGCTCCGGCGTCTGGCGACGGACTTGGTAAACACCCACAAAGTTGTCAACCACCTCACCAACAACAACACTGAACACCTTTTTGATCTCCATGTGTCCAACACACGTGGACATGCCTACAAAGTCAGAAAGCAACACAGCTCCCATGACTTTCGGAAACATTTTTTCACGCTAAGAGTTGCTGAAGCATGGAATAAACTGCCTGCGTCAGTTGTTGACTGCCATGACACTGCATCCTTTAAGGCCCTCATGCTTTCCGAAATTTTCCGAAACTACACCTGATTATATATACACTTTAGATGAGTTGTAGTGCACCTGAGCACTGTACACAATTATTATTATTATATATGGTTAACAATAATATGTGTGTGTTTATGTATGGTTTGAATACGATCATCCGTCAGATCGGCGAAGACCATCAAGTCATCGTAGATGAAAGGTGACTGATGATGCGCGGCCTTCATAGAGAAAACTGTCCCTGTTCCCACTGCAGACGACACACAGAGCATTACAAACACAGCCCACACACCCACCTTTGCATTCCATGACTACCACTGGGATTGATCGGGGTACCAGACAAGGATTCCGGACTATTTTTTTACTTAATTTTTGAGAGCGGTCTGGTTCAGAAGGCGATCTTTCGTCTCTAGTAGACCTTTCCGTTGATTTCCGTAAAAAAATATTTTTTTTTACATATGGGCTTGCGGGAACTTTTGAAGTAATATACATACATATACACATACACCGAGTAAAAAATTTCAGTTATCTCTTTCGTTCACACATTACTCTCTCTGTCTCTTCACACACACTAACAGAAGCACTTCACTTACACAACATACTGTCTGTCTACCCACACCCCATCAAACACACACACACGCACATGTACATCAATGCTCCCCATGCACGGTAACTTCAAAAGAACTTCCCTCGTCATACAATCGCTTTCTCTTAGTCTCTTTCGCTCTCATTACTTCAAAAGTTCCCGCAAGCCCATATGTAAAAAAAAAAAGAAGTTTTTTACGGAAATCGACGGAAAGGTCTACTAGAGACGAAAGATTACCTGGTTCATTTTTAGTATTCTCGTTTGTGAGAGCAGTCCAGTTTATTTCAGATCGATGAAGACCATCAAGTCATCGTAGGTGAAAAAGGACTGATGACTTGCGTGGTGGTTTTGAACCCTTTTGTTACTGAATTTATTTTGAGATGCTCTGTGTTTCTTTCAATTTATTCTAAATATAACAAAGAATTTAGTAAAATAACTTTATCATTCAGCTAGTGTTAGGAACATAAATTGTGACTAAGGTTTGGTGGAAGATTTTAATTCAAAACTTATGAAAACAAGACATTTGTACTCAGAGCCAGAGCCGGAATATTTAATGAAAGGGTTAAATTGCGAAACGGCTGCACACCGTGATCCTCATTCTCTCGTCCATGAACCACGTTTGATCCTGTAGCAAGACCAGGCCAAAACAACTGGGGATGGCGACGGTTACAGTGTATGACCAAGATGTCTTACTTTCTAATATCTTGCTCTCTGCACTCAACAGTGTGTTGCTTCTACTGCCTTCTTCTTACGTTCAACCACGAAGCTTTCTTCGGCAAAATCTGCCGCATCCATTTTTCACATGAAAACCCTAACTCACCAAGAGTCACTTAACCGTTTGACTACTCTCACCTCGAAGCGGTTTACCGGATTGTGGTCGTCACTGCATGCATGCAGATACTTGGAGCCACAAGAGTATGACGTGTTCCTCCATCGAAGGTGCCACCCTTCCATGTTACCCCTTATGTTTATGTATAAACGATGCCAGCGCCGCCTCGACTGGCTTCCGTGTCGGTGGCACATAAAAAGCACCATCCGAATCGTAGCCGAAGCCAGTGCCGCCTCGACTGGCTTCCATAAAATGCACCAATCCGACCGTGGCCAATGCCAGCCTCGCCTGGCACCAGTGCAGGTGGCACGTAAAAAGCACACACTACACTCACGGAGTGGTTGGTGTTAGGAAGGGCATCTAGCTGTAGAAA
Source organism: Octopus sinensis (assembly GCF_006345805.1). Taxonomy (NCBI): domain Eukaryota; kingdom Metazoa; phylum Mollusca; class Cephalopoda; order Octopoda; family Octopodidae; genus Octopus; species Octopus sinensis. The sequence goes on from NC_043024.1 coordinate 4,130,940, forward strand.
CGTTGCCAGATAAGACTGGGCCTGATGCAGCCTTCTGGCTTCCCAGACCCCAGTTGAACCGTCCAACCCATGCTAGCATGGAGAACGGACGTTAAACAATGATGATACATACACACGTATTTCTTCTGTTCATCTATTTTATATTTTTTTTCTTTACAGTTGTGCTGAATGTTCCGTTACAACTTGTCATACAAAAATACCAATTCCACCAGAACACTTGCTACCAGTCAATTATGGATGCTCTCTCTATGTTTGTAGCCTATATAACATCTATTAACTAAACCCACAATCAGGGGAAGTCTGAGAGTATTAAGGGCCCTCAGGCAGTGCCCAATTGACCAACTGCTCAGTCCACCCCTGTCCACAATACAGAATTTTTTTTTTTTTATACAATATGTGTGCCACTCGGATATGCCTCAACCAGCAACAAATATTCCAAGTGTTGTGTAGAAAATATATCTGCATTGAATATTTCCTACACATATAAACAGAGTCCCATGAGATGGATATCACAAGACAGGAAATTGAACCATTATAGACTATATCCACAGACATCAGTTTTGAGAGATTTCTTCAGAGTTAATATGGAGGATGGTAATCACTCAGACACTTCCAACACAACTGTTTCTGAGAATATAAATTCTGTTAAACAGATATCAAGTGCTGAGGAAGCTTTATCTCATAAAGAAAAGTCATCAAAGACGGATATTAATTGTGAAATTTGTGGAAAATCTTTTATGAATTCTAGTAAGTTAAAAAAACACAAAAGATTACATTCTAGAGAAAAACAATTCCAATGTGAAATTTGTGGAAAATCACTGAATCAGAAGTCGCATCTTGTTGTCCACGTCCGTAGCCACACGGGAGAAAGGCCCTATCACTGTGAAATATGTGGAAAAAGATTCGTTGATAACAGTACTTTAAAAACTCACAAACAAACTCACACCAGGGAAAAATCTTTCGACTGTGAAATATGTGGAAAGTCGTACACTCGGAATGCTCGCCTTGTCATCCACAAACGTTGTCACTCCGGAGAAAGACCTTTCCGCTGTGGAACATGTGGTAAAACATTTGTTGATAATGGATACTTGACAAATCACGAACGAATTCATTCTGGAGAAAAACCATTCCGGTGTGAAATTTGCGGAAAATCTTTTAACCAGAATTCCAAACTCGTTTCCCACATACGTATTCACACTGGAGAAAAACCATATCGCTGTGAAACATGTGGCAAATCTTTTATTAATAATACTTATTTAACATGTCACAAGAGATTCCACACCGGGGAAAAACTGTTCCGCTGTGCCACATGTGGGAAGTGCTTTGACAATAACGCCAAACTTGTTGTCCATGTACGAAGTCACACAGGAGAAAAACCTTTCCTTTGTGAGACATGTGGGAAATCTTTCGTTAAGAATTCTCATCTTGTGGTTCACAAAAGGGTCCACACTGGGGAAAAGCCCTTCCGTTGTGAAATTTGTGGGAAACCTTTTCCTGTCCATTTTAATTTGGTTGCTCATAAGAGGACCCACACTGGGGAAAGACCCTATAATTGCGACGTATGTGGGAAATCCTATTTTAATAAATCGCACCTCGTCGGTCACAAAAGAGTACACACGGGGGAAAAACCGTTCTTCTGCGACACATGTGGGAAGTCTTTTTTCTCCGGCAGTAATTTAAAAAGACACAAAATGTTACACTCCGGGAAAAAAACTTTCCGCTGCGAAATATGTGGAAAATCCCATGTCACCAATAGTGATTTAAAAAGGCACATACGAAGACACGTGGGAGATAAGACTTTCCACTGTGAAGTCTGTGGAAAATCGTTCTTCGATAATTCCGATCTTATTGTTCATATCCGTAGTCACACCGGAGAAAGACCTTATCATTGTGACACCTGTGAGAAATCATTTATGTGTAGAAGCAACTTGAATAGACACAAACGAACCCACACAGGAGAGAAGCCTTTTAATAATGGAACATGAGAAATTCTTCCCTTGTAAATTTAAACTTTTAGTCCCATGAAATATAACTTTAACAGAAGATTTCATCATCATCATCATCATCGTTTAACGTCCGTTTTCCATGCTAGCATGGGTTGGAGAGTTTGACCGGGGTCTGGGAAGCCAGGAGGCTGCACCAGGCTCCAGTCTGATCTGGCAGTGTTTCTACAGCTGGATGCCCTTCCTAATGCCAACCACTCCAAGAGTGTAGTGGGTGCCTTTTACATGCCACCGGCACAGGTACCAGGCGAGGCTGGCAACGGCCACGATCAGTTGGTGCTTTTTACGTGCCACCGGCACAGGTGCCAGACGAGGCTGGCAACAGCCACAATCAGTTGGTGCTTTTTACGTGCCACCGGCACAGGTACCAGGCGAGGCTGGCAACGGCCACGATCAGTTGGTGCTTTTTACGTGCCACCGGCACAGGTATCACAACTACAATTTCCATTTGATTTTTTGATTATAAAGAAATATGTCTCAGAGTTAATTCTTTTTTTAATTCATTTTTTGTACTCTAAAATTGTGTCTGTTATGAGAAGGCAAAAGAATTCCTTTAACCAAAAGATTCTGTAATCAAGAAGGGAAAAGAAAACTATTGTGAAATATGTTAGATAGTTGGGCAACGATCTCCTTCCAGAGACCCAAACCAACTTAAGTCTTGTGAGTGGATTTGGTTTGCAGAACCTGAGAGAAGCCCATTTCATCATCATCATCATCTTTTAACATCCATTTTCCCTACTGAAATGGGTTGCATGGTTTGACAGCAGTTGACCAACTGGAGGGCTCCTGTCGTCTGTTCTGGCAGGGTTTCTACGGCTGGATGCCCTTCCTAATGCCAGCCACTTTGCAGAGTGTACTGGGGGGCTTTTTCATGGCACCAGCAAAGGTGCTTTTTTTTATGGGGCACTGGTATGAGTGCTTTGTCCCCTTGTCTTGATGTTACAGGAAAGTGATAAACAAGCATCAGTGTCGCAGAAGCACTGTCACTCATTTTCAGACGAGGAAAAATGTTACCTTGCTTTTATTGAAGGAAAGGTTGATGACAGGAAAGGCATCAAGTCACAGAAAATCTGCCTCAAAGACACACATACACACATATATATATATATATATATATATATATATATAGGCGCAGGAGTGGCTGTGTGGTAAGTAGCTTGTCTACCAACCACATGGTTCCGGGTTCAGTTCCACTGCGTGGCACCTTGGGCAAGTGTCTTCTACTATAGCCTCGGGCCGACCAGGGCCTTGTGAGTGGATTTGGTAGACGGAAACTGAAAGAAGCCCATCGTATATATATATATATATGTGTGTATGCGTTTGTGTGTCTGTGTTTGTCCCCCTAGCATTGCTTGACAACCGATGCTGGTGTGTTTACGTCCCTGTTACTTAGCGGTTCGGCAAAAGAGACCGATAGAATAAGTACTGGGCTTACAAAAGAATAAGTCCGGGGGTCGAGTTGCTCGATTAAAGGTGGTGCTCCAGCATGGCCGCAGTCAAATGACTGAAACAAGTAAAAGAGTATACACACACACACCCACCCACAAAATATGGGGGTTTAGTTCACAGGTGATCTAAATGACTAGGTATGCTGGGTAAGGGCTCCAAGGTCATACAGTTTCCATCTACCAAATCCACTCACAAGGTTTTGGTCGACCCGAGGCTATAGTAGAAGACACTTGCCCAAGGTACCATGCAGTGGCACTGAACTCAGAACCATGTGGTTAACAGGAAGCAATTTTCTTACCATACAGCCATGCCTGTGCCTATGAAAAGTAAACAAGTCATCCTTTTGGGTTCAGTTAAATAAGTACCAGTTATGCACTGGGCTAGATATCCCTCTCTCTCTCTCGTTCGGAGAGGCACTGAGCAGCTATACGCACACATACACACACGGCAGTAACTTCCACCTACCGAATTCCATCACAAAGCTTCGGTCGACTCAGGGCTATAGCGGAAGACACCTACCCAAAGTACCACGCAGTGGGACTGAACCTGAAACCATGTAGTTAGAAAGCAAGCTCCCTAACCACACAGCCATGCCCAATTGAATTAATCCATTTGTCTGTCCTTGTTTGTCCTCTCTGTGTTTAGCCCCTTTTAGGGCAGTAAAGAAATAAGAAGAATCTGTTGTAACACTTTTGCTGCGGTGTATGGGTCTTCTTGATTATGGCCAAGTGCCAGGTATCTCAGTCCTTTATCATCTCACCTGAAAGGTTCAGCTTCTGGAGGTCATTCTTCAGTATGTAATTTATTCCAAAGTATTCACATTTCTGTGCAAATAAAATTTTATCTGATCAAAATCTTACAAAATTTCAATTAAAATCATTTGGAACTTACAGGAAAGTGAAAGGTTAATTCAAAGTCAAAAATTGTTTGAAACCTGGAAGGTAAGAAGATAAAAATAAGATAAGTTTTTGGGAAGCTGTTTCAGGTATTGGGTTTGAGAAAAACACAGCTTGAATTAATTATTTTCATCCATCCATCTCATCCCTCTATTTCTGAGAGGCTTGTGGGTTCAGTGTTTTCCATTGGGTCCTATAAAAGAAACTGTAATTCTGGATTCTCAGGCATGGTCAGTTGAGAATATGGAAATTATCCAACCGTCTTGCTTTTGGTCTACCTCTGGGTCTCCTGTTGATTGGCTCAATTTGAAGAATCTGCCTTGTAATTCTTTCCTGCTACCCTGAAATCACCTGTCCATATTTACCAGAGATGTGATTTCCCAATGCAGTGTTACTATTTAATATTTGTAAAAGCGACAAGCTGGCAGAAACGTTAGCACACCAGGCGAAATGCTTAGCGGTATTTCGTCTGCCACTACTTTCTGAGTTCAAATTCCGCCGAGGTTAACTTTGCCTTTCATCCTTTCGGGGTCGATTAAATAAGTACCAGTTATGCACTGGGGTCAATGTAATTGACTTAATCCATTTGTCTGTCCTTGTTTGTCCTCTCTGTGTTTAGCCCCTTGTGGGTAGTAAAGAAATAGGTATTTCCTCTGTCTTTACATTCTGAGTTCAAATTCCACCGAGGTCGACTTTACCTTTCATCCTTTCAGGGGTCGATAAATTAAGAACCAGCTGCGTACTGGGGTCAATCTAATTGACTTGCCCCCTCTCTCAAAATTTCAGGCCTTGTGCCTAGAGTAGAAAAGATCGCCTCGGAAGTAATTAGTAACATATCTACATCCTTCCACAAAACAGTTTAGAGTCAACTACACCTAATTAGCGAAATAAGTGATTACTTAAAGTTCTGTAAACCATTATTTCGATATACAATGTGATAAGAGTACAAACGGTACATTTAAGTCGCACCCCTAATTTTGTGTTAAATCTTGGAGTAACTTTTTGTCCCTTCATATCCAAACTTTACTCCAAATCGTACCTCGTTTTTTAAAATTTAAAGTCAATTATAAAATAGTGTGATTTAAACGCGAGTAAATATGGTAACTATTGTTAAAATGAAATCAATTTAGAATTATTGTTCATAAATGTAATAGTTTTTCTTATAAAGCTTAAAAGATCGTTACGGAGATGTACTTGCATAGCAAGTGACCAGATCTGAGATCGTGTGCTGGAACGAAAACAATTGCAGCGTGGAAAGTGTTTATAAGCCATTTAAGAAACACAGGAAATTCGTTAGATTCACTTCAACATTTAAATTTAATTTGCCAAAATATTTTCGTCGCTTTCAGACCTGTTCACTGACAAAACTTAGAGATGCAGCACAGAATTTTGTCAGAGAAGAGGTCGCGGTCTGAAAGTGACGAAAATATTTTGGCAAATTAAATTTAAATGTTGAAGTGAATCTAACGGTTTCTGTGTGTTTCTTAAATCTCTCTCTATATAAACGGCAGTTTGTCTGTCTGTGTATCTGTGTGTCTGTCAGGTTGTACCCTCACCCTGACCACGGCTTTCAACCGATTCTGATGAAACTTGACACACACATAGTCCAATGTCATAATTCAAAACTAACGCAGCGAAAATTTTGAAAAGTTCCCCCAGTTCTGATAAAAATCGATAAATTCGACATGGGGTCGAGAATCAGAAACACAAACCACAGACCGTCTAGGGGACGCAACTCGACCTTTTTAACTCTCAAAAAAAAAATTACCATAATTTTTTTTCCATTTTTTGGCTATAACTCTCTAAAAATGCTTTATAGTTATTTCCCTTACAAACCCGAGCAACGCCGGGCGATACTGCTAGTGGCTTATAAAAACCTTCCACGCAGCAATTGTTAAAAGATAGAATAAAAGTTTTATACGAAATTATATTTTCTAAAGGTGGCTCTGTGTGTGTGTGTGTAAAAGAGAAGAGACAAAAATATAAAGTTTTCAAAATATTTGCTTATAATTTGCACATTTGGAATATCGGCAATCTTTCGTCTCTAGTAGACCTTTCCGTCGATTTCCGTAAAAAACTTCTTTTTTTTTACATATGGGCTTGCGGGAACTTTTGAAGTAATGAGAGCGAAAGAGACTAAGAGAAAGCGATTGTATGACGAGGGAAGTTCTTTTGAAGTTACCGTGCATGGGCAATCTTTCGTCTCAAGTAGACCTTTCCGTCGATTTCCGTAAAAAAATTTTTTTTTTTACATATGGGCTTGCGGGAACTTTTGAAGTAATGAGAGCGAAAGAGACTAAGAGAAAGCGATTGTATGACGAGGGAAGTTCTTTTGAAGTTACCGTGCATGTGAAGCATTGATGTACATGTGTGTGTGTGTGTTTGATGGGGTGTGGGAGACAGACAGTATGTTGTGTAAGTGAAGTGCTTCTGTTAGTGTGTGTGAAGAGACAGAGAGAGTAATGTGTGAAAGAAAGAGATAACTGAAATTTTTTACTCGGTGTATGTGTATATGTATGTATATTACTTCAAAAGTTCCCGCAAGCCCATATGTAGAAAAAAAAAAAATTTACGGAAATCGACGGAAAGGTCTACTAGAGACGAAAGATCGCCGGAATATCTAACACTCAAAACACTGAAATTAAAATCCAGTCTTAAGAAAAAAAGAAGGAAAAAAAGCAAGTCGTTGAAGAAAGCCTGATTTTTCTATTTTGAATTAATTACTTATTCGTTTCAGGCAAGCCGAGTTAACTTTTGGTATTTCCCATTATTCCTCGTGTGAATTACGCGTTTCGTCACAATTCCTTAATTGATCGCTGTGATCGATGGAATCGATTTATCCCGACTCCACCGAAACTGCTGGCCTTGTGCCAAGATTTGAATCCAGTCTATTTATTTAGCGATGTATCTTTGATTTACCATCAGCTCGAAAGATGTCTGTGACTATATTAAATTATATTTGGGACACTGGTCAATCATTGAGGCGAGACATCAATTAAGAAGCGACTGGGACCACCTTGGTGTATTTCAGGTAATTTAATTAATATTATGTGGTGTAATTAACTCGTATTAAGGTGATCGATGATGTTTATATTCAAATTAAATCGATCGATGTGATGTAAAAGGGTCGGTGTTCCATCACTTGGATAATTAAATATGTTTTATTTTCATCACAAACTATGTTACATCGTTAATTGGAGAACGGATTAAGACTATAGATGTTGTATAATTTTATAATATATCTACTGAAAGACGATCTTTGATTCCTTATTACGCTTCAAAACGTTTGTTTCATCGGGTGGATGGATCGGCCTGAAAGTCCTTTCAGCTTCTATTTATCACTTGGGACGATCAGTCGGCCCGGGTGCCTCAAGAGGGTTAATCATCAACTAACGGGTAATTGGCTTTCTTGGCATTTTAGGGGATATTTAAATCTAAAGTAATTATTATTCATATTAACATTGTAAACTTTTATACTATGTATACTTAACAAACACGATTTAGACTTCATACACGCAGAAAGATCCACAGACATCTCGAAACTAAATCAACACCGTTTTATCTACACAGACACAGTTTATTAGCACAGTGCTCGAATGGTTTGAATCATTAAAATACTGTACGAAGCATATCTACTAAATACTAGATTAAGTTTTTAAATGCATCAAATCACACTAGTTTCTAGAAATAAATCTTTAAAGAATTGACTGTATCTGATTACTTGCGAGATGTCTACGTATATCCACAAACGTATTCGCTCCCTCCAATCTTTTATAATCACATATTTCCTCTCTCTTTACAGTTACGCTGAATGTTCCAGGACAACGTATCACACAAAAATACTGATTCCACCAGAATATCTTCATGCAAACCAGCCTCTTCTCTCAGTACCACCGATGTTATCCAAGGGAAAAGGAAAAACCGACACAATGACGTCACAACTCATTGCTACAGCTGAGTGAACTGGAGCAACGTGAAATAAAGTGTCTTGCTCAAGAACACAACACGCAGCCTGGTCTGGGAATCGAACTCACTGTCTCATACTTGTGAGCCCAATTCTCTAACCACTGAGCCATGTGCCTTCACCTTAACCACAATTATTAATGGAGATATAAAAATTGTTTTTTGTCTACGATATGTGTGCCACTTGGATATGCCTCAGCCCTCAACAAACATCCCTAAGTGCTATGTAGAAAATATATATACATTGCATATCTTCTCCGTCTGTAAACAGAGACCCATGATTTGGATATCATAAAAGAAGAATCTGAACTATAATAGAACAGATATCGGTTTTCAAGAATTTTTCCAGAGTTAATTATGGAGGACGGTAATCACTCTGACACTTCTGACACAACTGTTTCTGACAGTACAGATACAGGTAAAGCGTTTACTAATCAAGGATCGTTAGAGAAAAATTTTGATTGTAAGGTATGTGGCAAAACTTTTGTGAATTCTAGTAATTTGCGAATACACAGAAATTTACATACTGGGGAAAAACCGTTTGAGTGTGAGATTTGTGGAAAATCATTTAATCAGAGGAATCATCTTGCCGTCCACAAACGTAGTCACACCGGGGAAAGACCCTTCCGCTGTGAAATTTGTGGAAAGTCAGTTGTCAATAGTAATTCGTTAAAAAGTCACAAACGAATTCACACGGGGGAAAAGCCATATCATTGCGAAATGTGTGGAAAATCTTTTAATGAGAGATCGAACCTAGTTAAACACATAAATATCCACACTGGAGCAAAAGTGCACCGTTGTGAAGTATGTGGAAAATCTTTTATGAATTCAAGTAATCTAAAAACCCATGAAAAATTACACACGGGGGAGAAACCATATCACTGTGAGATTTGCGGAAAATCATTTATTCAAAAGTCTCACCTTGTTCTTCATAATCGTAGTAGCCACACGGGGGAAAAACCCTACCATTGTGATATCTGTGGAAAGTCATTTGTTATTTATAGTTATTTAACCAATCACAAACGGATTCACAAGGGAAAAGTACAGTTCCAATGTGAAACGTGTGGAAAATCATTCACGACTAACTCACAACTTGTTACCCATGTACAAACCCACACTGGGGAAAAATCGTATTTTTGTGAAATTTGTAAGAAATCCTTCATCCAGAAATGTCAGCTTATTCTTCACAAACGAACTCACTCTGGAGAAAAACCTTACGATTGTGATGTCTGTGGAAAATCGTTTTCTGTGAATCTTTATCTAAAAGCTCATAAACGTAGACACACGGGAGAAAAACCGTTCCACTGCGAAATCTGTGGAAAATCCTTTTTTGATAATTCACATCTTGTTAGTCACAAAAGGGTACACACTGGGGAAAAACCCTTCCATTGTGAAATCTGTGGGAAATACTTTTACACTAGCAGTAATTTAACAAGACACAAGTTATTACACATGGGGAAAAAAGCTTTCCGCTGTGAAATCTGTGGAAAAACTTATGTGAATAACAGTGATTTAAAACGACACAAGAGAAGACATGAGGGGGATAAAACTTTCCACTGTGAAATTTGCGGAAAATCATTCTTTGATAATTCTAACCTTATAGTTCATGTCCGTACTCATACTGGAGAAAGGCCTTACCATTGCGAAATCTGTGAGAAGGCATTTATTTGTATAAGCGATGTAAATAAGCACAAACGAAGACACAGCAAAGGGAAACCGTTGGACTGTGAAGCATGAGAAAAGCTTCATGTGAATCTAAGGTCTCAGAGTATTGACATGTCTACGTTGGAGAATTTTTATGGTGAAATATGGTGGATTTATTTCTTTTTTATTTCTCATGTTGCAATCCAGAAATTTAATTTGAGAAGCCGCTGCACAAAACTGTGTGCGAATTATAAACTGGTTGGTGAATATTGAGTGGAGAAAATAAAAACTATTCTTGTTGAATTCTTTGGACACCATCTCTTCATTGTTTTTGATTATAACAGTTTCTTATAGAGACACAGTTTCATGAAACATGATTATGAAATCCTAACGATGTGAAGAAGTAAATAATTACACAAATATTTTTTTTTTAATTGGACTTTCTGAAAAATACAAATTATCTTTTTCAAAAGTAATTCACTACATAAAAACACTACTTGTAACAAAATATTGTTTCACCTTTTCTTTACTGTATCTATTTTGAGATGTTCTGTGTTCCTTTCAATTAATTTTAAATATAACAAAGAATTTAGTAAAATAACTTAGTTATCATTCAGCTAGTGTTAGGAACATAAATTGTGACTAAGGTTTGATGGAAGATTTTAATTCAAAATTTATGAAAACAAGACATTTGTATTCAGATCCAGAGGTAGTTTCAGCTGGGTTGGTAACGAAAGGGTTAATAAAATAGTCTCTGAGGACTTTGGCTCTTACACCTTGATTTGTGACAGGGGCCATACGACTTCCCTTATTCTGTAGAAGTCTTCAGATTTGGTGGGTATTTTCATGTCTTCAATCCTGTTTATGATGACTTCAAAGCCTGGATGTTGGTTGCTTAGCAACACATCATCATTATTTTAACATCCAATTTTCTATGTTTAAGACAGGATTTATTGGGGCAGATTTTCTATGGTTGGATGCTCTTCCTGTCCCCAACCATCACCTGTTTACAAGCAAAGTAATATTTCCCCCTATGGCCAGAAGACTGGAAGTGCACAACCTCCCTTGAGATGGTGATGATCATATACAACCATACAGGTATGGCTGTGTGGTAAGAAGCTTGCTTCCCAACCACATGGTTCCAGGTTCAGTCCCACTGTGTGGCACCTTGTGCAAATGTCTTCTGCTATAGCCTCAGGCTGACCAAAGCCTTGTGAGTGGATTTGGTAGAAGGAAACTGAAAGTAGCCTATAATACATATATATCATGCTAGCATGGAAAACGGACGCTAAACGATGATGATGATGATGATGATATATATATATATGTCTTTGAGTCGGGGTTTGTCCCCCCCACATCACTTATCAATTGTCCCTATAACTTAGCAGTTCTTCAAAAGAGACTGATAGAATGAGTCCTGGGGGTCAATTTCTTCAACTAAAACACCCTTGTTAGGCAGGTGTGAAAGGCCAGATATGGCCAGTTTAAATGCTGAAAGGTAAAACATGGTTGAAAAACCACCAAGGTAAATATCAGTGATGTGAGATTTCTAGAAAATTATTTTCATTGAAAAGTCATGTTGTTAAACAAAAATATAGAGGAGGAAAATATTACTGAGATGACTTGTTAGTAATAATAATAATAATAATAACGAGCACTCAGAGAGCGCAAACCTCCGTCCTCTCAATGATCAGCCACAGGTGATCTTTAAAATGAGAATATCTGAAATAAACTCGACTGCTCTCACAAACAAGAATACTAAAAATGAACCCAATTGCTCTCAAAGGTTAAGTAAAAACAAAAAACCAGAAAAATAATCCAGATTCCTTGTCTGGTACCTAATCTTAATCCCAATGGTAATCATGGAATGTGAAGGTGGCTACAGAAGATTTAGTAACAGTAATAAAATAGTTAATCCTTAATCTAATACAAAGCCTAAAGGGAGATAATTGAGAAAGATTTGAAAGTTAATGTAAGATTGTTATCAGGTCAAGTAAATATTACAAAAATAATCCAGCATCCTTGTTTGGTACCGGATCGATCCCAAAATCGAATCAGTTCGTGCCAGACACTAGGCCCAACGTCCCTGAAAGTCTCATCCGAATCTCCGAAAAGAGAATGATATTTGATAGTACAATGCTGTCGTGCTAGGCATACATCAATTTGGCATATATATATATATATGTGTATATATATATATATATATATATATATATATATATATGCCAAATTGATGTATGCCTAGGACTACAGGATCATACTATCAAATGTCATTCTCTTTTCGGAGAGTAGGTATTGATTTGAGGTAGATTTGGTTGCTATTTCTAGCAATCCGTACGACTACGTCGAAGCCTCCACTTTGTTACATAAAAGCACAAAACGGCTGAAGAATGTAATTGAATTAAAAACAGTGACATTTAATAATGAGGAATACGAAAACTACAGTAATTACTTAAAGTTCTGTAAATCCTTACTTCCATACGCAATCTGATAAGAGTACAAACCATACTTTAAGTCTCGCCTCTAATTTTGCGTTAAAACTTGGGGTAATTTTTTTTTTTGTCCCTTCGTATTCAAACTTTACTCGAAATCGTAACCTCGCTTTTTAAATTTAAAATTCAATTATAAAATAGTGTGATTTGAACAGGAGTAAATATGGTAATTATTCTTTTAAGATGAAATCAATTTAGAGTCTTTCATATAAAGCTTAAGAGATTGTGTTGGGTTTTATACAAAATTATGTTTTCTAAAGCTAACTGTGTGCGTGTGTGTAAAAGAGGAGAGACAAAAATATAAGATTCTCAAAGTTTTGGCTTTCTATTTGCTCATTTAGAATATCTAACACTCAAAACACAGAAATTAAAATCCGGTCTTAAGAAGATAGAAAAATAAAACTTTTGTACATATTTCGTTTCAGGTAAGCCGAGTTAACTTTTTGTATTTCCCCAAATGAATTACGCCGTTTTGTCACAATTCCTCAGTTGATCGCTGTGATCGATGGAATCGATTTATCCCGACTCCCGAAACTACTGTCCTTGTGGCGAAATTTGAAATCGATAATTTTTTATTCAGCGATGTATCTTTAATTTACCATCGGCTCGAAAGATGTCTGTGACTGTATTAAATTATGTTAGGGACACTGGTCAATCATTGAGGCGAGACATCAATTAAGAAGCGACTGGGACCACCTTGGTGTATTTCAGGTAATTTAATTAATATTATGTGGTGTAATTAACTCGTGTTAAGGTGATCGATGATGTTTATATTCAACTTAAATCGATCGATGTGATGTAAAAGGGTCGGTGTTCCATCACTTGGATAATTAAATATTTTGTTTTCATCACAAACTATGTTACATCGTTAATTGGAGACCGGATTAAGACTGTAGATTAAGACTACTGAAAGACGATCTTTGATTCCTTATTACGCTTCAAAACGTTTGTTTCATCGGGTGGATGGATCGGCCTGAAAGTCCTTTCAGCTTCTATTTATCACTTGGGACGATATGTCGGCCCGGGTGCCTCAAGAGGGTTAATCATCAACTAACGGGTAATTGGCTTTCTTGGCATTTTAGGGGATATTTACATCTAAATTACTTACTATTCATATTAACATTGTAAATTTTCATACTATGTATACTTAACAAACCCGATTTAGACTTCATACACGCAGAAAGATACACAGACATCTCGAAACTAAATCAACACCGTTTTATCTACACAGACACAGTTTATTAGCACAGTGCTCGAATGGTTTGAATCGTTAAAATACTGTACGAAGCATATCTACTAAATACTAGATTAAGTTTTTAAATGCATCAAATCACACTAGTTTCTAGAAATAAATCTTTAAAGAATTGATTGTATCTGATTACTTGCGAGATGTCTACGTATATCCACAAACGTATTCGCTCCCTCCAATCTTTTATAATCACATATTTCCTCTCTCTTTACAGTTACGCTGAATGTTCCAGTACAACGTATCACACAAAAATACTGATTCCACCAGAATATCTTCATACAAGCCAGCCTCACCTCTCCATGCTACGGATGTTATCCAAGGGAAAGGCAAAGACCGATATATCTACATTGCATATCTTCTCCACCTGTAGACAAAGTCCCATGTTTTGGATATCATAAAAGAAGAAATTGAACTATAATAGATTATAACCACAGACATCAGTTTTCCAAAAATTCTCCAGAGTTAATTATGGAGGATGGTAATCACTCTGACACTTCTAACACAACTGTTTCTGACAGTAAAAATACAGGTAAACGTTTACCTGGTAAAGCATTTACTAAACGAAGATCATTAGAGAAAAATTTTGATTGTAAGGTATGTGGCAAAACTTTTGCAAATTCCAGTAATTTGCGAATTCACAAAAATTTACATACCGGGGAAAAACCATTTGAATGTGAGATTTGTGGGAAGTTATGTAATCAGGGATCTCATCTTGCTGTCCACAAACGTAGTCACACCGGGGAAAGACCCTTCCGCTGTGAAATATGTGGAAAGTCAGTTGTCAATAGTAATTCGTTAAAAAGTCACAAACGAATCCACACGGGGGAAAAGCCATATCATTGCGAAATGTGTGGAAAATCATTCAATGAGAGATCGAACTTAGTTAAACACATAAATATCCACACTGGAGCAAAACTGTACAATTGTGAAGTATGCGGAAAATCTTTTATGAGTTCGAGTAATCTAAAAACCCATGAAAAATTACACACGGGGGAGAAACCATATCACTGTGAGATTTGCGGAAAATCTTTTATTCAGAAATCCCACCTTGTTATTCACAATCGTAGTCACACTGGGGAAAAACCCTTCCGTTGTGATATATGCGGAAAGTCCTTTGTTGATAATAGTTATTTGACAAATCACAAACGGATTCACAAGGGAGAAGTCCAGTTTCAGTGTGAAGTATGCGGAAAATCTTTCATGACAAACTTACAACTCACGACCCATGTGCAAACCCACACTGGGGAAAAATCGTATTTTTGTGAGATTTGTAAGAAATCATTCATCCAGAAATGTCAACTTATTGTTCACAAACGAACTCACTCTGGAGAAAAACCTTACGATTGTGATGTCTGTGGAAAATCATTCTCTGTGAATCTTTATCTAAAAGCTCATAAACGAAGGCACACAGGTGAAAAACTGTTCCACTGCGAAATCTGTGGAAAATCCTTTTTTGATAATTCACATCTTGTTAGTCACAAAAGAGTTCACACTGGGGAAAAACCCTTCCATTGTGAAATCTGTGGAAAATCCTTTTTTAATAATTCACACCTTATTAGTCACAAAAGGGTACATACTGGGGAAAAACCATCCCATTGTGATATTTGTGGAAAATACTTTTACTCCAGCAGTAATTTAGCAAGACACAAGCTATTACATATGGGGAAAAAAGAATTCCGCTGTGAAATCTGTGGAAAAACTTACGTGAATAACAGTGATTTAAAACGACACAAGAGAAGACATGAGGGGGATAAAACTTTCCACTGCGAAATTTGCGGAAAATCATTCTTTGATAATTCTAACCTTATAGTTCATGTCCGGACTCATACCGGAGAAAGGCCTTATCATTGCGAAATCTGTGAGAAGACATTTATTTGTAAAAGTGATGTAAATAAACATAAACGGACACACAGCAAAGGGAAACCGTTGGAGTGTGAAGCATGAGGTCTCTCCAAGTACCGACATGTCTAGATTGGAGAATATTTTTGGTGAAATATGTTGGGATTATTTCTCTTTGATTTCTCATGTTGCAATCCAGAAATTTCATTTGAGAAGAAGCCGTTATACAAAAACTCTCTGGGAATTATAAACTGGTTGGTGAATACTCTTTTTACTTGTTTCAGTCATTTGACTGTGGCCATGCTGGAGCACGCCTTCAGTCGAGTAAATCGACCCCAGGACTTATTCTTTGTAAGCCTAGTACTTATTCCATCGGTCTCTTTTTGCCGAACTGCTAAGTTACAGGGACATAAACACACCAACATCGGTTGTCAAGCAATGTTGCGAGGGACAAACACATACATATATATATATATATATATATATATACACACGATGGGCTTCTTTCAGTTTCCGTCTACCAAATCCACTAACAAGGCTTTGGTCGGCCCGAGGCTATAGTAGAATACACTTGCCCAAGGTGCCATGCAGTGGGACTGAACCCGGGACCATGTGGTTGGTAAGCAAGCTACTTACCACACAGCCACTCCTACATGTATATATATATATACATATATACGACGGGCTTCTTTCAGTTTCCGTCTACGAAATCCACTCACAAAGCTTTGGTCGGCCCGAGGCTATAGTAAAAGACACTTGCCCAAGGTGCCACGCAGTGGGACTGAACCCAGAACCATGTGGTTCGTAAGCAAGCTACTTACCACACAGCCACTCCTACTGAGTGGAGAAAATAAAACTCATTGTGAAATACGTTGGACACTATTCTCTTTCTGTTCTTTGTTAACCACAAATACTGCTGTTAAAATCATCTCTTTGGTGTTGTTGTCTTACAGAGACATGGTTTCATTAAACATGATTTAAAAAATCATGAGGATGTGAAGTTTGTCAAAACATTTTTTTCACTGAAATGTCATGAAGTTAAACAAACAAGTATACAGAGGAGGCAAATATATTATTGAGATGATTTGTTGAACACATTCTCTTGAAATAGAAGTAAAAATAAATTTCTGAGAAATTTATATAAAAATATATGGCAAAATATTGGTTTCAAATTTTAGCATAAAGCCAGGCATTCCAGTGAAGGGGCTACCCTTTCGATACTGTATTTCTGTTGAGATGCTCTGTGTTTCTTTCAATTACTCTAAATATAACAAAGAATTTAGTAAAATAACTTAGTTATCATTCAGCCAGTGTTAGGAACATAAATTGTAATTAAGTTTTGGTGGAAGATTTTGATGCAAAACTTATGAAAACAAGACATTTGTACTACAGAGCCAGAACCGGTTTTGGCCGGGTTGGTAACAAAAGGGTTAATTGCTATGTTGATTAGATCAACCTCATGCTCAACTGGTGCTTATTTTCTTGGTGTGCAAAGGATGAAAGATAAAATCGATCTCAATGGAATTTGAACTCAAAGATGAATGAAATATCACTAAGCATTTTGCCTTGTGTGCTAGAGAGTCCACCAACTCCCTGCCCTGATATGAGTATATAATAAAATGTTCACATTTAATTATAAATGAAGCTTTTATTTTGTAAAAAAGACAATTTTTTTTTTTTTTAAATTGGACTTTCTGAAAAATACAAATCATCTTTTTCAAAAGTAATTCACTAAATAAAAACACTACTTGTAACAAAATATTGTTTAACCTTATCTTTACTGTATCTATTTTGAGATGCTCTGTGTTTCTTTCAATTGATTTTAAATATAACAAAGAATTTAGTAAAATAACTTAGTTATCATTAAGCTAGTGTTAGGAACATAAATTGTGACTAAGGTTTGGTGGAAGATTTTAATTCAAAACTTTTTGAAAACAAGACATTTGTACTACAGAGCCAGAGATGGTTTCAGTCAGGTTGGTATGAGAAGGGTTAAATTAATCATTTGTTAACCCTTCTGTTACTGTATCTATTTTGAGTTGCTCTGTGTTTCTTTCAATTAATTTTAAATATAACAAAGAATTTAGTAAAATAATTTGGTTATCATTCAGTTAGTAACATAAATTGTGACTAAGGTTTGGTGGAAGATTTTTATTCCAAACATGAAAACAAGACATTTGTATTCAGATCCAGAGCCGGTTTCAGCTGGGTTGGAAACGAAAGGGTTAATAAAATAGTCTCTGAGGACTTTGGCTCTCACATCTTGATTTGTGACAGGGGCCATATGACTTCCCTTATTCTGTAGAAGTTTTCAGATTTGGTGGGTATTTTCATGTCTTCAATCCTGTTTATGATGACTTCAAAGCTTGGATGTTGGTTGCTTAGCAACACATCATCATCATTATTTTAACATCCAATTTTCTATTTTAACCCTTTAGTGTTTAAACCGGCTATATCCGGCCCAAATATTCTACACATTTTATGCTCAAATTGGCCAGAACATGCATCTCACACCTACCCTGCAATGTCATTCTAAAAATAAGCAATTACATCTTTCCTATCTTGAAGCTACAAAATAATATCAGATAAATTTTTTTAAATGTGAATAAATAAGGATTATTTTTGACAAATTAATATGAATGCTAAAGGGTTAAGACAGAATTTATTGGGGCAGATTTCCAGGTTATTTCCCTTCATCTATAAATTAGAAAATCAGTGACTGGTTGTCACTTTGAAAACTATATATTTCGAATGGGAATTTGGCAGCGCCACCTCTTGCCAAGCAATTATTCTGTACTGATGAAGGGAAATAACCCGGAGTCGGGGTGCTAGATTTCCTTGTTCAAAAATATAAGGACACAGATTATGTCGTATAGCCAGTTGGAGACGATGTCTTCAGGGGCTAAATTACAGCAACATTCGTCCTAAACCAGGACTGCCATGTTATGTTGGCAAATAATCTTTACTACAAAGTACTGTTCCTGAATATCTCTCATTGAGATTTATAAATAGTAATTTTCTAATAGGCAGAGTAGTTTAACATAAATTTGGTAACAAAAGGGTTGATATTCTTTTAATCATGCATTATACTCTCTTTTACTTGTTTCAGTCATTTGACTGTGGTCATGCTGGAGCACTGCCTTTAGTCGAGCAACTCGACCCCGAGACTTATTCTTTTTGTAAGCCCAGTACTTATTCTATCGGTCTCTTTTTGCCGAACCGCTAAGCGACGGGGACGTAAACACACCAGCATCGGTTGTCAAGCAATGCTAGGCGGACAAACACAGATACACAAACCCCCACACACATATATATATATTTACATATATACGACAGGCTTCTTTCAGTTTCCGTCTACCAAATCCACTCATAAGGCTTTGGTCGGCCCGAGGCTATAGCAGAAGACACTTGCCCAAGGTGCCACGCAGTGGGACTGAACCCGGAACCATGTGGTTGGTTAGCAAGCTACTTACCACACAGCCACTCCTGCGCCTATGTTCATTTATCCAATAGATCTTTATGATTGCTTCATTCTCCCCCCCCTTCTCTGTGATGCAAATGGCTGAGGGCTTCTGTATAAATAAATGCTAATTGTTTAATCCATTAGTGTTTGAACCGGCCATATCTGGCCCAGATATTCTACATGTTTTATATTCAAACTGGCCATATCCAGCCTCTCACGCCTAACCTACATTGACATTCTAAAAATAGACAATCACATCATTGAAACCTCAAAGCTATAAGATAATGCATGATTAATTCAAAACAATTTGAGTGAAAAAGCATTATATTTAACAGAGTAATCTGAACACTAAAGGGTTAAAGTGGTAGAAAACTTGTGAAAGACCCAGGATGTTAGTGTAACAGGATGGAAAGATCTGTGACACTGGATGGGTGCAGTTCGCATCCTTTACATTAAAATATTAATCGAAGGAAAGAGTCAAGACTCCCGATTATCTTCAACAGCATAAATATTTTATTTCTGGTTTCGCAATCATCATCATCATCGTTTAACGTCCATTTTCCACACTAGCATGAGTTGGAAGGTTCAACCGGGGATCTGGGAAGCCAGGGGCTACACCAGGCTCCAGTCTGATCTGGCAGTGTTTCTACAGCTGGATACCCTTCCTAACGCCAACCACTCCGCGAGTGTAGTGGGTGCTTTTTACGTGCCAGGGTATTCTGGCATCAGCCACGATCGGTTGGTGCATTTTATGTGCCACCGGCACGGAAGCCAGTCAAGGCGGCGCTGGCATCGGCCACGATCGGATGGTGCATTTTATGTGCCACCGGCACGGAAGCCAGCCAAGGCGGCGCTGGCATCGGCCACGTTCGGATGGTGCATTTTATGTGCCACCGGCACGGAAGCCAGTCAAGGCGGCGCTGGCATCGGCCACGTTCGGATGGTGCATTTTATGTGCCACCGACACGGAAGCCAGTCGAGGCGGCGCTGGCAACGGCCACATTCGGATGGTGTTTTTTATGTGCTTCCGGCACAGGTATCACAACTACTATTTAAAAGAAGGCTCCAGGGGGATGCAATATATATATATACATTCTTCTTTCAGGGCGAATCGGTAGCCTAGGAGCTTGTCGCATTAGTCAAGTGGAGTGAACCAAATTCTGTCCATTCCAGCATAGCGTAGCAATGCCACGAGGTAGCTGTTTGAGAGAGCTGCTAAAACACGTCCGTCCTGTTCAACTGTCAGTGTTCAAGAAGTCGATACGTGGGAAATTTTGCTGCTGCTAGTTTCCTGTGCATGAGGGAACTTCCGGCAGGCCTCCCAGAAGAATCCAAACTCTGTGTATGCGTGCTGAAGATTTCCAAAATGGCGTCACTACAACAATTTGTGTTTTTTGTGATCACGTGTATGCTGCAGTCTGCAATTTCTGTCATGGAGAAGAAGTTGGAAGAAAGAGCTGAGCTAAAGTGAAATTTTGCGTTAAACTTGGGAAGTCTGCTACAGAGACATTGAGCATACTTCAAGAAGCTTACGGCAGTGAGCCCAATGGCTGGTACACAATGTTTCGAGTGGCACGTGTACGTGACAGAGTCGCAGATCAATCAAGAGCATGCTCATCATTTCTTTCTGCCGGTGGCACGTGAAATGCACCATCCGATCGTAGCCGTTGCCAGCCCTGTCTGGCCCCTGTGCCGGTTGCACGTAAAAAGCACCAATCCGACCGTGGCCGTTTGCCAGCCCCGTCTGGCCCCCGTGCCGGTGGCACGTAAAAAGCACCATCCGACCGTGGCCATTTGCCAGCCCCATCTAGCCCCCGTGCCGGTGGCACGTAAAAAGCACCATCCGACCGTGGCCATTTGCCAGCCCCGTCTGGCACCTGTGCCGGTGGCACGTAAAAAGCACCATCCGACCATGGCCGTTTGCCAGCCCCGTCTGGCACCTGTGCCGGTGGCACGTAAAAAGCCCCCACTACACTCACGGAGTGGTTGGCGTTAGGAAGGGCATCCAGCTGTAGAAACACTGCCAGATCAGACTGGAGCCTGGTGCAGCCTCCTGGCTTCCCAGATCCCAGTTGAACCTTCCAACCCATGCTAGCATGGAAAGCGGACGCTAAATGATGAGGATGATGATGATGATGATTACATTTATTTGTTTTGCAAAGTTCCTGATGTGGAATCGTGTGTTGAGATGTTATATTTCAGAATGATTATTTTTTTTTATTTTTTGCCAAATAAACACACATTCATTCTTCACTTCAGCTTTATTATTATTCTTATTTTAATGTCCTTTGTCTGAAATCTTTCATTACACCTCCTGTGACCTCTTCAGTGACTCTCCATCCCATGTCTCATCCTGTTCTGTTTAGTCTATTCTGTGTTCCTGAGAGGAGACCTGTGGGGTGGAGAGTCGCTCAAGAGGTCACAAGAAGTGTGATGAAAGATTTCAGACAAAGAACACATAAATAAAGTAAAAAGAAGACCCCCTTTGGTCATGAATGACCATGGGATTGCACCTAGAAAGTTCCCCCTCTAAGGTACAAGTTGGACAATGTTGTTTATGGGAGACCAACAGTCACCCATGCATACCAGTCTCTCCTCTCCACACCATTATATGTACATAGGGTAAAGGATAAAGACCCCCTTTGGTAATGAATGACCCTGGGATTGCATCTAGAAAGTTCCCCCTCTAAGGCACAAGTCCAGGTAAGATTGTTTATGGAAAACCAGCAGTCACCCATGCATACCAGCCTCCTCTCTCCACGCCACTGATGTTATCCAAGGGAAAAGCAAAGGGGCCGATACAGCCTGGCACCAGTGACGTCGCAACTCATTTCTACAGCTGTTGAACTGGAGCAACGTGAAATAAAGTGTCTTGCTCAAGAACACCACATACAGCCCAGTCCAGGAATCAAACTTACTACCTATTTCTTTATTACCCACAAGGGGCTAAACATAGAGGAGACAAACAAGGACAGACATAGGTATTAAGTCGATTACATCGACCCCAGTGCGTAACTGGTACTTATTTATACACGGCTGGTACTTAATTTTTCGACCCCGAAAGGATGAAAGGCAAAGTCGACCTCGGCGGAATTTGAACTCACAACGTAACGCAGACGAAATACCGCTAAGCATTTCGCCCGGCGTGCTAACGTTTCTGCCAGCTCGCCACCTTCATCAAACTTACTACCTTCGGATTGTAAACTCAATGCTCTTATCACTGAGCCATGCATCTTTTTATATAAGAATCAAGCTTGGAATCGAACTTGGAATCTTGGGGTTAGTAGCCCACGCTCTTATGGCGTAGTGGTTAAGAGCACAGGCCACTAACCCCAAGATTCTGATTCAATTCCAAGCAGTGACCTGAATAATAATAATAATAATACAGAAAATTGCACTACTAGGCACTGCACACATCCTACGCAGAACACTTTCCATACAATAACCATCAGAGCATCACAGCAAATCACAGCACATACCCAAGGCACACAGAGCTGCGCTCAGTAGTGAAGTGAAAGCACGCTATAAAAATAAAACTACTGAATAATAATAATAATAACATCGAAAAATACTTTAGGAATGAGAACCCAGGTTCGAAATTTCCCCAAGACACCTGATGAAGGCTGGAGGGTATATCAGCCGATATGTTGTGTTAACAACAAACAAGATGAGGACAAATATCCGTCAAATGTAAATAATGTAAATAAAGCTGAAGTGAAGATTGAATATATAGTGTGTGTTTATTTGTCAGAAAAAAAGAAAATGGCCATCCTGAAATAAAATACTGCACATAGACATTACTACACACTGTAATTGAAACCACGCTGTTTAGTAACCAACGTCCATGCTGCAGCAGTGTCTCAATAAACCAGCAAAAGACCGAAAGGAAGAACATCTCAACTGAACTGACAGAATTATACACAGGAGTAGCTTGCTTACCAACCACATGGCTCCGGGTTCAGTCCCACTACGTGGCACCTTGGGCAAGTGTCTTCTACTATAGCCTCGGGCCGACCAAAGCCTTGTGAGTGGATTTGGTAGACGGAAACTGAAAGAAGCCCATTATATATATATATATATGTATGTATGTGTGTGTATATGTTTGACAATAGATGGTGATGTGTTTACGTCCAAATCCACTCACAAGTCTTTGGTTGGCTCAAGGCTATTAGAAGAAGATACTTGCCCAAGGTGCCACACAGTAGGACTGAACCCGGAACCACATGGTTGGGAAGCTAACTTCTTACCACACAGCCACACCAGCGCCTAATATGGTCACTGTCCCTAAAAACTAAGCCACTGGAATGTTCTAACCACCTCGGATGTATCAAAAAGTGAGGACCAATGTGTTTAGGTTTGTCTAAGTTAAGTACAGAGACAATTTTATTAAACAATATTTTGTTACAAATAATGATTTCTGAGATGAAAAAATTTTCAAAAGATTATCTCGTTTATATTGGTAGTAACATCAGTTCTAATGGAACAGCCATATTGATGTGGCAATATATGTTGCTTCTCAGTATAGTTTCTACCTTCATCTCTCATAGAGATTTTCTGACTGGCTGCATTTCTAATACAATGTCATGGTAAATATTCACAGAGAAAAAATTTACATTTACTGGTTGGCATTTGGAAGGGCAACCAGCTGTAAAAGCCATGCCAAAACTGACCTCACCTGTGCTGGTGCCATGTAAAAAGCATCCAGTCCACACTGTAAAGTGGTTGGCATTTGGAAGGGCATCCAGCTGTAAAAACCCTGCCAAAACTGACCTCACCTGTGCTGGTGCCATGTAAAAAGCATCCAGTCCACACTGTAAAGTGGTTGGCATTTGGAAGGGCATCCAGCTGTAAAAACCATACCAAAACTGACCTCACCTGTGCTGGTGCCATGTAAAAAGCACTCAGCCTTGCAGAGTGGTTGGTAAAAAAACTATGCCAAAACAAACACAGGATCATGGTGCAGGCTTCTGTCTGACCAGCTCCTGTCAAATTATCCAACCCATGCCAGCATGGAAGGAGTATGTTAACCGATGACGATGACGATGAAGCCAAGGGGTTTTTGTATTTCTCAGTTATTAGGTTTCTCACCTGTGTGTCTTCGTTTATGTTTATTTAAGTCACTTTTACAGATAAAGGATTTCTCACAGACATCACAATGGTAAGGCCTTTCCCCAGTGTGACTCCTGATGTGGACAATAAGGTTAGAATTATCGAAGAAGGATTTTCCGCAGATTTCGCAGTGGAATGTTTTTTCACCCCCGTGTTCCCTTTTGTGCCTTTTTAAATCACTGTTATTGAAGTAGGACTTGCCACATGTTTCACAATGGAAGGCCCTTTCACCAATGTGTTGTAGTTTGTGCCTTTTTAAATTACTGCTGGAGAAGAAAGATTTCCCACATGTGTCACAGTGGTAGGGTTTCTCACCTGTATGTACTCGTTTGTGGGTAACGAGGCGAGAATTATTAATAAAACATTTCCCACACGTTTCACAATTATACGGCTTTTCCCCCGTGTGTACTCTCTGGTGAATGACGAGACGAGAATTCTTAATGAAAGACTTCCCACACGTTTCGCAGTGGTAAGGTTTTTCTCCCGTGTGAACACGCATGTGGGTGACGAATTTCGAGTTATTCGGGAAAGATTTGCCACATGTTTCGCAGTGAAACAAACTTTCCCCCATGTGTTTCCTTTTGTGAATTGTCAAATAGCTATTATTGACGAACGATTTTCCGCATAAATCGCAAGAGTAAGGTTTTTCCCCCGTGTGGCTCCGTATGTGGGTGACGAGGCTGGAATTCTTTATAAAAGACTTTCCGCAGACTTCGCAATGGTAGCGCTTTTCCCCCGTATGGATCCTCACGTGACTCGTTAGATAACTATTGTCGACGAACGACTTTCCGCAGATCTCACAGTGGAACGGTTTTTCCCCCGTGTGGCTCCGCATGTGGATAACGAGGCGAGAATTATAAGGAAAAGATTTCCCGCATATCTCACAGTCTAACGAGTTTTCCCCCGTGTGCATTCGTTTATGGCTCGTTAAATAACTATTATCCACAAAAGATTTTCCACATATTTCACAGTGGTAAGGTTTTTCTCCCGTGTGATTACGAACATGGTTAACGAGATGAGTTTTCTGATTAAAAGATCTCCCGCAAATTTCACAATGAAATGGTTTTTTCCCAGTGTGTAATCTTCTGTGTTTCGACAAATTACTTCTATTAACGAAAGATTTGCCGCATATTTCGCAATTAATATTTCTCAGTAATGATTTTCGTTTAGTAAATGATTCACACAGTAACGATCTCTCGCCATCGGATGTCCGTTTAATCGAATCTATATTCTCAGAAATATTTGTGTTAGAAGTGTCTGAGTGATTACCATCCTCCATATTAACCCTGGAGAAATTGTTAAGGACTTCGAAAATATCTTTGAATATATTCTATTCTGGTTCAGCTTCTTGTCTCAGGGCACTCATATCACGGAACTTGGCTTACAGGTGTAGGAAACATACAATGTAGATATCTTTTGTTGTTTATTTCTGGCTGGGACATCTCCAAGTGACACACATATTGTAAGCAGAAAGACTTCTTCCTACATTAATAATTGTGGATATAATTAACAGATGTCAGGTAGGCTACAAACATAGAGAGAGAGCATCCGTAATTGACTGGTAGCAGGTGTTCTGGTGGAATTGGTATTTTTGGGTGACAGGTGGTAATGGAACATTCAGCACAACTGTAAAGGAAGAAAATATATGTGTAAAACACCTGTTGGAGAAAAAAAGACAGGTGTGTAGATGTGTGTGTATATGCTACATATATGTTATAGATACATGTGTTTGTGTGTTTGTGTGTTATATTTATACAAGGCATCATCATCATCATTGTTCAACTGTGGTTGAAACAATGGAATTTACTATGTTACGCCAGACTTCAAGGTCCATCACGGCATTACGGAGGTCCTGTTGCTGGATGCCTGTATCCCTGGAGATTACATCAGGGTAGGAGAGTGTGCGCCCTCTGGTATTGCGAGTAGATGGCTTCCAGAGGAGAAGAGTAGAAATTACTTCTTTTTCAGCTCTACAACAATGTCCAGCAAACTGCACTCTCTTACCTTTCACAAGAGATGACACAGGTGGTAGTTTCCCATATATTTATACAGGGCACATGGCCTAGTGGTTAGGATCTTACACTCACGATCTAGCAATTGTGATTTCAATCCCTATATCAGGTGGTGTGGTGTGTTTTTGAACAAAACACTTCACCTCA
This sequence comes from Octopus sinensis, assembly GCF_006345805.1. Taxonomy (NCBI): domain Eukaryota; kingdom Metazoa; phylum Mollusca; class Cephalopoda; order Octopoda; family Octopodidae; genus Octopus; species Octopus sinensis. Next base: position 4,157,206 of record NC_043024.1, read on the forward strand.
TATCACTTTCACACCTGACGCGTGGTACACCGTTCGTCTTTTCAGACAATGTAAATTTGATGGAGGCCGTGACCTAATACGCAGCACAAACATTTGATCACAATAAACAAATCACTTGTACAGGTAGTTCAACAAAAGCTCAATGCTCATATGGCACCCATTCTATATATATATGTGTGTGTGTGGAGGCACATGGCCTAGTGATTAGAGCAGTGGACTCACGGTTTGAATCTCAGATCGGGCGATGTCTGTGTTTATGAGCAAAACACCTAGGCTCCATGCGGCTCCGGCAGAAGGTAATGGTAAACTTCTGCTGACTCTTTCGCCACAATTTTCTCTCACTCTTTCCTCCTGCATCTTGCAGCTCACCTGCGACGGACCGGCGTCCCGTCCAGGGATCGCGGGTTCGAATCTCAGATCGGGCGATGTGTGTGTTTATGAGCAAAACACCTAAGCTCCACGCGGCTCCGGCAGAAGGTAATGGTAAACTTCTGCTGACTCTTTCGCCACAATTTTCTCTCACTCTTTCCTCCTTAGTGGTTCAGCATCCAATTGCACCGTAGAAACGGATATAGGAACAAATAACAGAAACTTGTGTTTATTGTAATTTCTACTGTGTGTGTATAAGATACACACACGTGTGCATATATGCATATACGCACTTTTTGAAAAGTTGTGGTGCACCTGAGCACTGTATACAACAATTTCATTATTATTATTATTATTATTATTATTATTATTATTATTATATACATCAGCATTGTTTACACATAAGGTATACATTGTATATTATGTGTTTACAATGGCAATACAAATCGTACAAATACTTTAGATTTAAATGTTACTTTAAAAGCCAAGAAAAATCAGGAAAGTTAATTACTAATTAGTTGGTGATTAAAACACGTCTCAGCTGTTCTGTAAGACGAGGAACGATTAATTAACGATGTAAGGTAGTTTATGAGGAAATTAAAATATTCAATCCCTCCAGGTGATCGAACAGCGACTTCGATACAGCATATCAGTCACTTTAAGTTATATATAAATAATATCTTAGTAATAATTACAGGTAATTTACTTATTATAAGGCGCAGGAGTGGCTGTGTGGTAAGTAGCTTGCTAACCAACCACATGGTTCCGGGTTCAGTCCCACTGCGTGGCATCTTGGGCAAATGTCTTCTGCTATAGCCCCGGGCCGACCAAAGCCTTGAGAGTGGATTTGGTAGACGGAAACTGAAAGAAGCCCGTCGTATATATATATATATATATATATATATATATATATGTATGTATGTATGTGTGTCTGTGTTTGTCCTCCTAGCATTGCTTGACAACCGATGCTGGTGTGTTTACGTCCCCGTAACTTAGCGGTTCGGCAAAAGAAGACCGATAGAATAAGTACTGAGCTTACAAAAAGAATAAGTCCCAGGGTCGAGTTGCTCGATTAAAGGTGGTGCTCCAGCATGGCCGCAGTCAAATGACTGAATCAAGTAAAAGAGTAATTAATTCCCGTCAAGGTAAACGTTAATGTTATTAGATAACTTAAAGCGACTGATGCGATGTATCGAGGTCGTTGTTCCGTCTCTTGGGTGATCAAATTACTTCACGTAATATAATTAAATTACCTGAAATCAACGAAGTTGGTCAGATTCGTTAATTAGTTTTTCTTTCGTCTCAATGAAGCTACCGGTGACATAAATCAAATGTCCCGAACATAATTTAATACCCTTACTTAGAAACGGCCTTCAGTTATATTAATTAGTTTTTTTCATTTACATCCAATTTATGGTATAAATCAAATATATAATCACTCAACTAATTAATTATTGCATATTATATGCCATTACGACACATTGTAAACACTACACATAATATACAAAGGCGTAGGAGTGGCTGTGTGGTAAGTAGCTTGCTTACCAACCATATGGTTTCGGGTTCAGTCCCACTGCGTGGCACCTTGGGCAAGTGTCTTCTACTATAGCCCCGGGCCGACCAATGCCTTGTGAGTGGATTTGGTAGGTGGAAACTGAAAGGGGTAAATTGTAATTTAGATAGGGAACAGCAGTAATTGTGAATGTTAAAAGTTAAATTTGCCATTCATCCTTTCGGGGTCGATAAATTAAGTACCATTTACGCACTGAGGTCGATATAATCGACTTAATCCCTATGTCTGTCCATTCTATGTTTAGCCCCTTGTGGGTAATAAAGAAATAGGTATTTCTCACTGTATTAAATTATGTTAGAGACATTTAACTTGTATCACCGGTATCTTAATTGCGGCGAGAGAAAAATTATCTTAGTAATAATTACAGGTAATTTATTTATTATATACATATATAGTAATTAACTCCTGTTAAGGTAAACGTTAATGTTGATAGATAACTTAAAGCGACTGATCTGATGTATCGAGGTCGTTGTTCCGTCTCTTGGGTGATCAAATATTTTAATTTTAATTACAAATTACGCTACATCGTTAATTGGTTGTTCCTTACGTTACAGGATGGTTAAAATATATTTTAACCACCAAATAATCATTTTTTTCAGCTCACACACATACGTATATATAGATACACAAATATACTTAAATGCACATACGTACATACATATTCGTACAAAGGGGAAAAAAAGGTGTGTGTATATATATATATATATATGTGTGTGAGTGTTCAATTCGCTCGCTGACATGAAAGATAATGGGATGTACAGATATGTGCGACTGTATGTTCCATTGTTCAGTTGCAAAACTAAAGAAGCCTAGAGAATGAAAGAGGGCATAGTTTCGGTTGTAGTAGCACAGATTTCCGTCGATTTCCGTAAAAAACTTTTATTTTTTTACATAAGTAATGAGAGCGAGAGAGACTAAGAGGAAGCGATTTTACGACGAGAAGGTTTCACTTTGAAGTCGGCCTGTGTGTGTTTGATGGGGTGTGGGAGACAGACAGTATGTTGTGTAAGTGAAGTGCTTCTGTTAGTGTGTGTGAAGAGACAGACATACATATACACATACACCGAGTAAAAAATTACGATGAATCGGCCATACATACATACATACACACACACATACATAGATACATACACACACACACATACATACACACACACATACTTACACACACACACACACATAGATACATACACACACACACATACATGCAGACATACATATACACATACACACATACATAGATACATACACACACACACATACATGCAGACATACATATACACATACACCGAGTAAAAAATTACGATGAATCGGCCATACATACATACACACACACACACATACACATACACACATACATAGATGCATACACACACACACATACATGCAGACATACATATACACATACACCGAGTAAAAAATTACGATGAATCGGCCATACATACATACACACACACACACATACACATACACACATACATAGATACATACACACACACATACATGCAGACATACATATACACATACACCGAGTAAAAAATTACGATGAATCGGCCATACATACATACATACACACACACATACTTACACACACACACATACATAGATACATACACACACACACACATACATGCATACATACATATACACATACACCGAGTAAAAAATCAGTTATCTCTTTCTTTCACACATTACTCTGTCTCTTCACACACACTAACAGAAGCACTTCACTTACACAACATACTGTCTGTCTCCCACACCCCATCAAACACACACAGGCCGACTTCAAAGTGAAACCTTCTCGTCGTAAAATCGCTTCCTCTTAGTCTCTTTCGCTCTCATTACTTATGTAAAAAAATAAAAGTTTTTTACGGAAATCGACGGAGACTTGTGCTACGACATACGAAACTTCGCCTGAAAGAGTTTTACATTCACACACACACAATTTCATAAACATAAATATATGTGTGTGTGTGTAGGTGCAATGGCCCAGTGGTTAGGGCAGCAGACTCGCGGTCGGAGGATGGCGGTTTTGATTCCCAGATCGGGCGTTGTGTGTGTTTATTGAGCGAAAACACCTAAAGTTTCACGAGGCTCTGGCAAGGGGTGGAAGCGACCCCCTGCTGTACCATTTCGCCCCAACTTTCTCTCACTCTTTCTTCCTGTTTCTTGGATAACGCTGCAACGGACTTGCGTCCTGTCCAGCTGGGAGGGAACACATACGCCACAGAAACCGGGCCCATGAGCCTGGCTAGGCTTGAAAATGGCGCATAAATAAAAATAATAAATATATATATACACACACACACACATATTTCGTGTGTGCACCTACACATAGCCAGTAGAGTCTTTGAATATCTGAACCTCACTGTCTCCTTTCTCTTCTTACCTTGACCATTTTTTTCCTTCTTGTACTCATCCATTGTTTCCGATAACAATCGCAATTCTGAAATTTTGCTTTATTTTTCCTAAAATTTCTATATATTTTACATTTTGTCTCTCTCTGTCCATTTCCTCTTCGCTTTAGACACAAGACTTCTACTGGACAGCTATTCTAATATTCTGTCACATTTCCTCCCTCCGACAACTATCTAACAGTCATATATTTTCTTCCTTTGCAGTTATGCTGAATGTTGCTTTACAACCTGTCGTACAAGAATCCTGATTCCACTAGAATACCTGCTACCAGTAATTTCTGGATCCGTATATGTTTGTAGTGTACATAACTTCTCTTAACTCTATCCACAAATATTACTGTAGATATGCAAGTCTTTTTGTATGCAGTATGTGTGCCACTCAGATATGCCCTGGCCAGCAACAAACACTCTAAGTGTTCTGTAGAAAAGATATCTACATTGCATATTTCCTACACATGTAAACAGAATCCCATGAGATGGATATCATAAGACAAGAAACTGAACCATTATAGACTATATCCACAGACATCAGTTTTGAGGAATTTCTTCAGAGTTAATATGGAGGATGGTAATCACTCAGACACTTCTAACACAAATGTTTCCGATGATACAGATTCAGTTAAGCAGACATCCAGTGGTGAGATATTATCGTGTAAAAAAAGTCCATTACAGAAACCTATTAAATGTGAAATTTGCGGAAAATCTTTTGCAAATAGAAGTAATTTAACGAAACACAAAAGATTACACACGGGGAAAAAACCGTTTCGATGTGAAATTTGCGGGAAATTGTTGAATCAGAAAGCTCACCTTGTCCTCCACAAACGTAGTCACACCGGGGAAAAACCCTACAAATGTGAAACCTGTGGAAAATCATTTGCGGACAATAGTTATTTAAGAAGTCACAGACGAATACATACGGGAGAAAATCCTTTTGGGTGTGAGATCTGTGGAAAATCCTTTACCCATAATTCTCGGCTTGTTCTCCACATCCGTAGCCACACTGGGGAAAAACCCTTCCACTGTGAAATCTGTGGAAAATCATTTGTGGATAATAGTTCTTTAACAACTCACAAAAGAGTCCACACTGGGGAAAAACCTTATCACTGTTATACTTGTGGAAAATCCTTTGTCAATAATAGTTGCCTGACAATTCACAAAAAAATTCACACGGATGAGAAACCTTACCACTGCGATATATGCGGAAAATCGTTTGTGTATAACTGTGACGTGACGCGTCACAAGAGGATTCACACGGGGGAAAAACCTTTCCGCTGTGAAATCTGCGGAAAATCTTTTGCCAGTAATGGCTATTTGACAATTCACAAACGAATTCACACTGGAGACAAAATGTTCGACTGCGGAATTTGTGGAAAATGCTTCATCAGTAAATCAACGCTCGTTACGCATCTACAGATCCACAGCAAAGAGAAAACCTATCATTGTGACACATGCGGAAAATCATTCATTACCAATTCTCGTCTTGTAGTTCATAAAAAAATACATTCCGGGGAAAAACTTTTCCACTGCGAAATATGCGGAAAGTCTTTCCTTAATAACGGTCATCTCGTTTGCCACAAACGAGTCCACACAGGCGAGAAACCATTCTATTGTGAAGCATGTGGTAAATATTTCTATACTAGCAGTCAGCTGACAAGACATAAAATACTCCATACTGGGAAAAAACCATTCCGTTGTGAAACATGTAGTAAATCGTTCTCTGATAAATCTAATCTTAGGAGTCACATCCGTACCCACACTGGGGACAGGCCATGGCGCTGTGAAACTTGTGGTAAATCTTTCATCTACCAAAGTGACTTGAATAAACACAGACGAATCCATACAGGGGAGAAGCCTTAATTTGGCTTTTAAGAGTCAAATTCTGCTTTGGTATGCGATCTACATGTTTCATTTATTTGTTATGGCTTAAATAAAACATTCTTACATTTATTTAAAAAAATTAAAACAAACCAGGTTTGAAACAGGTTTACTAATTTTACGGGTGAATCGAACGAACATCAGCTACAAAAGTAAAAAATAGACGATTAAAATTTTTATACATTTTATATATTTATATATTTATTATTAACACTTGTGCCGGTGGCACATAAAGAGCACCAACCGATCGTGGCCACTGCCAGCCTCCCCTGGCACCTGTACCGGTGGCACGTAAAAAGCACCCACTACACTCACGGAGTGGTTGGCGTTAGGAAGGGCATCCAGCTGTAGAAACACTGCCAGATCAGACTGGAGCCTGGTGCAGCCTCCTGGCTTCCCAGAACCAGGTCGAACCATCCAATCTGTGCTAGCACAGAAAACGGACGATGATGATGATGTTTACTACTCTCTAACCAGGCATTATCTCAAAGCCACTACAAGTGTTTTCCTTGTTCTTGATAAGCATAAATTTTCTTGTTGTAGATCACAAAATAAAGTGTAGATCACATAGCAAAGTAGCACCCTATGTTAATTCTTATGCATAGCTTTCCTTCTTGGGACACAAAACTCTACTTGTGAAAACCTGTTGAGGCAAGTGAAAATCAAAAACAAAATCAAAATCAACATCAATGGAAATCGTAGCTGTGATACCAGTGCCGGTGGCACATAAGAGAACCATCCGAACGTGGCCATTGCCAGCGCCGCCCCGACTGCCTCCGTGCCAGTGGCACATAAAAAGCACCATCTGATCGTGGCCGCTGCCAGCATCGCCTGGCCTCCGTGCCAGTGGCACGTAAAAAGCACCATCCGATCATGGCCATTTGCTAGCCTCTCCTGGCCTCCGTGCCAGTGGCACGTAAAAAGCACCCTCCGATTGTGGCCGTTGCCAGCCTCGCCTGGCCTCCATGCTGGTGGCACATAAAAAGCACCATCTGATCATGGCCGTTGCCAGCCTCCGTCCGAGTGGCACATAAAAAACCGTTTGCCAGCCTCGTCTGGCACCTGTGCGGGTGGCACGTAAAAAGCACCCACTACACTCATGGAGTGGTTGGTGCTAGGAAGGGCATCCAGCCGTAGAAACATTGCCAGATCAGACTGGGCCTGGTGCAGCCTTCTGGCTTCCCAGACCCCAGTTGAACCGTCCAACCCATGCTAGCATGGAAAGCGGATGCTAAACGACGACGACGATGATGATGATGATGATGTTCAAACTCACCAGATCGTTAAAAATTTATTGTAGAAAATATGTTGGAATTCTTTCTCTTTGAATTCTCATGTTGCAGTCTACAAATGTTCTGTCATCTCAGAACGCATTTTACAAAAACATTTGAGTGTTATAAACTCACAGGTGAATACAGACAGGTGAAAAGACAACTATTATTGTGAAATATATTGAGTATCGTTTGTCGTTGTTTCATTCTTGTTATCCACAAATACATGTAGAGGCACATGACCTAGTGGTTAGAGCAGCGGACTCGCGGTCGAGGGATCGCGGGTTCGAATCTCAGACCGGGCGGTGTGTGTGTGTTTATGAGCTGAAACACCTAAGCTCCACGTGGCTCCGGCAGAAGGTAATGATGAACTTCTGCTGACTCTTTTGCCACAACTTTCTCTCACTCTTTCCTCCTGCATCTTGCAGCTCACCTGCGATGGACCGGCGTCCCGTCCAGGTGGGGAACCTACACGCCAAGGAAACCGGGAAACCGGCCTTTATGAGCCAGGCATGGCTCAAGAAGGAACATTGTGGAAGCACATGGCCTAGTGGTTAGAGCAGCGGACTCGCGGTCGAGGGATCGCAGGTTCAAATCTCAGACCAGGCGATGTGTGTGTTTATGAACCAAAACACCTAAGCTCCACGTGGCTCCGGCAGAAGGTAATGGCGAAACTTATGCTGACTCTTTTGCCACAACTTTCTCACTCTTTCCTCCTGCATCTTGCAGCTCACCTGCGACGGATCGGCGTCCCGTCCAGGTGGGGAACCAATACGCCAAGAAAACCGGAAACTGGCCCTTATGAGCCAGGCGTGGCTCGAGAAGGAACAAACAACAAATATATGACGTAGGAAATTATTTATTATAGCAATTTGTTACAAAAACACAGTTTCATTAAACATGATGGCAAAACCACAAGGGTAAAATCTTGCTGATGTGAAAATTGTAGAAAGGGATTCCCATTAAAATGTCATGTTGTTGGCCCAGTGGATAAGGGTGGTTGGTTACAAACAAGACAGTGGGGTAGATGGAGGTTTCAGTCTCAGGTAGGGATTAGTGATATGATTTAGTTTGGCGCAGGAGTGGCTGTGTGGTAAGTAGCTTGCTTACCAACCACATGGTTCCGGGTTCAGTCCCACTGCGTGGCACCTTGGGCAAGTGTCTTCTGCTATAGCCTCGGGCCGACCAAAGCCTTGTGAGTGGATTTGGTAGGCGGAAACTGAAAAGAAGCCTGTCGTATATATGTATATATATATATGTATGCATGTGTGTTTGTGTTTGTCCCCCTAGCATTGCTGGTGTGTTTACCTCCCCGTTACTTAGCGGTTCGGCAAAAGAGACCGATAGAATAAGTCCTGAGCTTACAAAAAGAACAAGTCCCGGGGTCGATTTGCTGGACTAAAGGCGGTGCTGCAGCATGGCCGCAGTCAAATGACTGAAACAAGTAAAAGAGTATATGCAGGAGATGGTTTGTTGAAAACATTCTCTAGAAATAGAAAAAGGACAAATTACAGAAAAAAAAAATTATGTAAAAAATGTGTGACAAAATACTTCAGCTTTTAAGTTGGAGTGTAAATTCAATTGTTTCATAAAAACATCTTATAAAATTTAAATAAAAATTTATTTATGATATTTTCAAAATAATTTCTGTAACAAAATATTTAATAAAATTGTGACATGTAAAAACACCATTTGAGCGTGATCGTTACCTGCGTTGCCTTACTGGCACTTGTGTCGGTGGCACGTGAAAAGACATTTGAGCGAGGTCGTTGCCAGTGCCGCTGGACTGGCTCCTGCGCAGGTGGCACATAAAAAGCACCATTTGAGCATGGCCATTGCCAGTACCGCTTGACTGGCTCTCATGCCAGTGGCACGTAAAAGCACCCACTACACTCTCGGAGTGGTTGGCATTAGGAAGGGCATCCAGCTGTAGAAACACTGCCAGATCAGACTAATACTCTGTGAGTGTAGTGGGTGCTTTTTACATACCACCTGGCAGCGGCCATGATCGGTTGGTGCTTTTTACGTGCCACTTGCACAGAAGCCAGTCAAGTCGGTGCTGGCATTGGCTATATATATATATATATATATATATATATACATGAGTTTAAAGGGATATATTATCCTGGTGGTTACCATGTTTCCTCTTAATTCACTTTCAGATGCTGGCTAAGTGCAACGGTCCTTTCATGATTCCCAAGCTAACAGTAAGTTGCCAAGCTCTGGTAACTTTTCTCGCTGGGTAAATCCGAGAATCCTGTTCAAGAATGCATGATTTCTGTAGCGTAAGTAATAATATTCAAAACGATAAGGAGAATGGAGATTTCTGACATCCGTAATTTTATTTAACAGTTATTTGCATCATCTTTACAAGATCTACATGTGTTTCAACTGCAGTGACTGCACACTGTTAGATATGCAACTTGGTGTCATGGTCGGTGCAGTTTCTCCAGGGTCTTTATCCTCTGCCTAGAAAAACGACGACGCCGTGGTGATCTCATTCTTGCTCACAACATCATAAGCGGAAAGTGTAACCTCTCGAGAGCTGTTCTTCACTCCTGCTCCAGAGCGTAGGCTGCGGGGTCACTCCGAAAAGCGCTATCTGCGACGATTTCATCTCAATCGAAGGAGAGTGGCTTTCTCCGTCCGGGTTGCAGATCCGTGGAATAAGCTGCCGGAGATAGTGAAGATGCCGACGACCGCTCGGTTCAAAGTCTCCCTTGACCACAAATGGCCTGAACTCTTTGCATGAACACCACCCTATACATAACTCCATGTCCCCCTACATGGCCTCACAACATCATAAGCGGAAAGTGTAACCTCTCGAAAGAGCTGTTCTTCACTCCTGCGGGGATCACTCCGAAAAGCTCTATCTGCGACGATTTCATCTCAATCGAAGGAGAGAGGCTTTCTCCGTCCGGGTTGCAGATCCGTGGAATAAGCTGCCGGACGAGATAGTGAAGATGCCGACGACCAGAAATGGCCTGAACTCTTTGTATGACCACCTTCCCCATACATAACTCTCTGTCCCCCAACATGGCCTCACAGCATCATAAGCGGAAAGTGTAACCTCTCGAAAGAGCTGTTCTTCACTCTTGCTCCAGAGCGTCGGCTGCGGGGTGACTCCGAAAAGCTCTGTCTGCAACGATTTCATCTTAATCGAAGGAGAGGGGCTTTCTCCGTCCGGGTTGCGGATCCGTGGAAGAAGATGCCGACGACCGCTCGGTTCAAAGTCTCCCTTGACCAGAAATGGCCTGAACTCTTTGCATGAACACCACCCTGTACATAACTCCATGTCCCCCTACATGGCCTTGCTTTTTGCTTTTTGAGCCAAAATATTAACTAACTAACATTTCAAATGCACCAACCCAATATAATGAAATATTAGGAATTGTATAAAAGAAATAAAAATATTTTGTGTATTGTAGAAGTAAAACTGATTTACTGCACGTAATTTTTAACAAATGTAGGAGTGGCTGTGTGGTAAGTAGCTTGCTTACGAACCACATGGTTTCGGGTTCAGTCCCACTGCATGGCACCTTGGGCAAGTGTCTTCTACTATAGCCTCGGGCCGACCAAAGCCTTGTGAGTGGATTTGGTAGACAGAAACTGAAACAAGCCTGTCATATATATGTGTATATATATCACTTTGATCACTTTGACCGACCAGTCCGTCAAGTGTCCATTTGACACCGCTGGTCACAGCATGCTGTCCACTCCTCTCTGAATCGCGCCTTTCTCATCCACGTGATCCCAATCGTCCTCTTGAAATCATCACTCCACCGTCGTGGAGGTCTTCCGGGTGGTCTTTTCCGCTCACGAGGGTACCACTCGAATGTGTATATATATATATATATATATATATATAAAGTTAATCCAAACAAGAAAGCACAAAAAAACACAACAACGCGAGGACATGGAACAAATATAGTATTATTGGATGCTCAGGAAAGAAGGAGGGTTTAACGTTTCGAGCGGAGCTCTTTGTCGGAAACATAGGAGAAGGAAAGATCCAGGGAAGGGAAGACAGAGGAAAAAATAATCGCCAACGGTACACACGCGGTCACAATATATGTATGTGTGTCTGTGTATGCCCCCCCCCCCCAACATCGCTTGACAACCGATGCTGGTGTGTTTACATCCCCGTAACTTAGTGGTTCGGCAAAAGTGGCCGATAGAATAAGTACTAAGCTTACAAAGAATAAATCCTGGGGTTCGATTTGCTCGACTAAAGGCGGTGCTCCAGCATGGCCGCAGTCAAATGACTGAAACAAGTAAAAGAGAAAAGAGAAAGAGAGAAACAAAATCTTATATGGACCGCTAAGGGTCATACGGACCCCCCCTCCCGGGTCAGATGAATCCCGATTAAGGGCCACTGGTCTAAGCCCTGTATTGAGACAATTTCAATAAACAACATTGTGTTGTGGTTCACTCTTGATCCTCGTTTGTTCTTGGACACTCCGAAATATACAAATTGATTATAATCTAAATTTTTGTAAGGTGTTTATGAAATAAAATTCCAGTTTTCTGAAATGTGAATATTTTATTACAAATTACTTTGATTAGATTTTACAGCAATTTATTCCTTTTTACTTTTATTTGTAAGGAAAATCATGGATCTTTTCGGTTTGAACGGCAGTTTTTAACATAATTTCTAGGTAACTAAAAAATGTTAAACTTCGTGTACTGGTAGAATGTGTTTATAAAACATCTTTTTCTCTTGGCTTTATTGAGAAAATTCTATAGTTTGTAAGATATTTGTAGTTGTTTTTCTTCAATTTCTGCAATTTCAACCAATCAATGATGTCTATTGAGGTAAAAAAAAAACCATTCTGTGCCGTATAAAAATGTCCCTCGTTTAAGAAACAGATAGGGTTTATTTACATTTGTGAAGAAAAAAAAGATACCCTTCCCCCACCCCTAAAACAGATTGAAATGCAATAGATCAATACTAGGGTTATAATTATGGGTGACAATTTCATATGACACCACTAGAAAAAACTGCCGTTCAAACCGAAAAGATCCAATTTCTGCAATTTCAACCAATCAATGACCTCCATTGAGGTAAAAAAAAGAAACATTCTGTGTCGTATGAATATGTCCCTCGTTTAAGAAACAGATTGGGTTTATTTACATTTGTGAAGAAAAAAAAGATACCCTTCCCCCCACCCCTAACCCTAAAACAGATTGAAGTGCAATAGATCAATACTAGGGTTATAATTATGGGTGACAATTTCATATGACACCGCTAGAAAAAAACTGCCGTTCAAACCGAAAAGATCCGAAATCATTCCAACGAAAATCATCTCAGTGATATTGTCCTTGTGGTATGTGTTCGTTTGTGACAATTCAAATGACTTTTACAGATAAATGATTTATCGCATGTGTCACAATGATACGGCCTTTCCCCGGTGTGACTCCGGATGTGGACAATAAGGTTAGAATTATCGAAGAAAGATTTTCCGCAAATTTCACAGTGGAACGTTTTTTCACCATCGTGAATTCGTTTGTGTCTTTTTAAATCGCAATTATTAAAATAAGATTTTCCGCATATTTCGCAGTGGAATTCTTTCTTCTCAGTGTGTATAATTTTATGCCTTCTCAAATTACTGCTAGAATAGAAATATTTTCCACATATATCGCAATGAGAGGGTTTATCTCCAGTATGAACTTTCTCGTGACCAACAAGAAGAGATTTATAATAAAAAGCATTTCCGCAGATTTCACATTTGAATTTCTTTTTCCCAGAGTGTATAATATTGTGTCTTCTTAAATTACTCTTGCAGGAGAAATATTTCCCGCAGATTTCACAGTGGAATGGTTTTTCGCCAGTGTGGACTGTTCTGTGAGCAACAAGATGGGAATTATTAATGAAATATTTACCACAGATTTTGCAGTGAAAGGGGTTTTCACCCGTGTGTTTCCGCTGGTGACCCACAAAACGAGAATTGCTAATGAATGATTTTCCGCATATATCACAGCAGTATGTTTCTTCTCCTCTGTGAAGACGTCTATGATTAACAAGTTTTGAAATATCCACGAAAGATTTTCCACATATATCACAGCAGTATGTTTCTTTTCTGCTGTGAAGACATCTGTGATTAACGAGTTTTGAAATATCCACGAAAGATTTTCCACATATATCACAGCAGTATGTTTCTTCTCCGCTGTGAAGACGTCTGTGAGTAACAAGTTTTGAAATATCCACAAAAGATTTTCCACATATTTCGCAGTGAAATGGTTTTTTGTCGGAGAGCTTTCTTTTCTGAATTCTTAAATAACCATTATTGACAAATGGTTTCTCATATATTTCACAGTGGTATTGCCTTTCTCCGTCGTGAATTTTTTTATGATTCGTCAGTGAACTATTATTCACAAATGATTTTCCACACGTGTCACAGTGGGATGGTTTCTCCCCGGTGTGACTACGTTTATGAACAATAAGTTGAGACCTGTAAGTATATAAGTTCCCGCAAATTTCACAATGAATATTTTTCTGTAATGAACTTCGTTTATGAGACAGTGGCTTCTCACTACCAGACGCCTGTTTAACTGAATCTACACTGTCAGAAACGTTTGTGTTAGAAGTGTCCGAGTGATTACCATCCTCCATATTAACTCTGAAGAAATCTCTCAAAACTGATGTCTGTGGATATAGTCTATAATGGTTCAATTTCCTGTCTTATGATATCCATCTCTGCGACGATTTCATCTCAATCGAAGGAGAAGAGCTTTCTCCGTCCGGGTTGTGGATCCGTGGAATAAGCTGCCAGATGAGATGGTGAAGATGCCGTTGACCGTTCGGTTCAAAGTCTCTCTTGACCAGAAATGGCCTGAACTCTTTGCATGAACAGCCTCCCTGTACATAACTCCATGTCCCCCTACACGGCCTTGCTTTTTGCTTTTTGAGCCAAAAAATTAACTTAATTTAACTTAACTATCTCATGGGATTCTGTTTATATGTGTAGGAAATATTCAATGCAGATATATTTTCTACATAACACTTAGAGTATCTGTTGCTGGCTGAGGCATTTCCAAGTGGTACACATACTGTAGACAGAAAGACTTTTATATCTATGTTAGGTGCTACTTTGGTATGTGATCTATGTAGCCAATTTGATCTCCAAGAGTCAAATTCTGCTTTGGTATGCGATCTACATGTTTCATTTATTTGTTATGGCTTAAATAAAACATTCTTACATTTATTTAAAAAAATTAAAACGAAGCAGGTTTGAAACAGGTTTACTAATTTTACGGGTGAATCAAACAAACATCAGGTACAAAAGTAAAAAATAGACGATTAAAATTTTTATACATTTTATACATTTATATGGTGGCACGTAAAAAGCACCAACTGATAGTGGCCACTGCCAGCCTCCCCTGGCACCTGTGCCGGTGGCACATAAAAAGCACCCACTACACTCACGGAGTGGTTGGCGTTAGGAAGGGCATCCAGCCGTAGAAACACTGCCAGATCAGACTGGAGCCTGGTGCAGCCTCCTGGCTTCCCAGAACCAAGTCAAACCATCCAACCCGTACTAGCACGGAAAGTGGATGTTAAACGATGATGATGATGATGATGTTCCCTACTCTCTATCCATGCTTTCTCTCAAAACCAGTACAAGTGTTTTCCTTGTTCTTGATAAGCATAAATTTTCTTGTTGTAGATCACAAAATAAAGTGTAGATCGCATAGCGAAGTAGCACCCTATGTTAATTATTGTGGATAGAGTTAATGGAAGTTACGAAGGCTGAAAACTGCAAGAGGAAGAGAGAGAGAGAGAGAGAGAGAGAGAGAGAGAGAGAGAGAGAGAGCAAACGTCCATAAGTGATCAGTAGCAGGTGCTCTGGTGGAATTGGTGTTCTTGTATGACGGGTTGTAATGGAACATTCAGCACAACTGAAAGGAAGAAAATATACGACTGTGTAAGATAGATGTTGGAGAAAAGAAATGTGCGTGTATATATATCTATATATATAAAACTGTAGTTGTGTGAGTGTCTGTCTCCTACGATTTAGATTCCTAACTACTCCCACATTTTGCGGTGCAGTTTAACCAAATTCGGGTATCTCATAGTCGTGATTCATATCGAGCCCGTCTGGGTATTAGCGCGCGTCTACGATGAGTCTACGATTTTAAAAATAATTTAACATCATTTTTTATTCCATTTTAATGCATAATTTTTCGTGTGTCGATGGCGGCGGAGTTGGCGTCCATGGTCACAGCTGCACCTGTTTGCTTCTCCCCCTTCTTCCCTCCCTCGTGAAGCTGTGGGGAAGGGAGTGTAAGGAAATCAACGTCGTAAAGCGTTGTCAGCATGGAAAACGGGCATTAGATAATGGTGATGAAGATTACTCTTTTACTTGTTTCAGTCATTTGACTGCGGCCATGCTGGAGCACCGCCTTCAGTCGAGCAAATCGACCCCGGGACTTATTCTATCAGTCTCTTTTGCCGAACTGCTAGTTGACGGGGACATAAACACACCATCATCGGTTGTCAAGCAATGCTAGGGGGGACAAACACACACACACATACATATATATATATACATATATACGACAGGCTTCTTTCAGTTTCCGTCTACCAAATCCACTCACGAGGCATTGGTCGGCCCGGGGCTATAGCAGAAGACACTTGCCCAAGATGCCATGCAGTGGGACTGAACCCGGAACCATGTGGTTGGTTAGCAAGCTACTTACCACACAGCCACTCCTGCGCTTGTTAACATATGGTATAAAAGTTTACAATGTCTGTTGTGATGGCAATACAAATAATACACATTTTAGATTTAAATGTTTCCTGAAAAGTTAAGAAGCCGATGACACATTTGTGGTACTACTAGCGAACAGTGGTCCCGGTGCGTGCACTCGCGCTAGCTAGTCGTAAGAAGTCGATCCTACAACGACTTGTGCGTATGCAAGACTGAATACATATCAAAGAAAATGGGTTTTTTTTAAACAATGTATATAATTTTTTTTACACAAATGAAATATTTTTCGAACAAAGTAAATAATTTTTTAAACTAAGTAAATAAATTATTTTTTATAAACAAACTAAGGTTAGGGTTAGGGTTTTAAAAAATTATTCACTCTGTTCGAAAAATATTTAACTTTTGTTGTAGGATCGACTACTTACGAGTAGCTAGCGCAGATGCGCGAGTGCGCGCACCGGGACCACTGTTCGCTAGTAGTACCTCAAAAGTCATTAGAGATGTTTCCCAGCGCCCCAAAATCTTCAACCTAAGGTGATGAATTGTTTTTTTCTTTCCCCCTATTCTCACTTTTACATAAATATATTTAAGTATAAATAAAATTATCCAATTAACGATGTATCGTTGTTTGTCATGAAAAAAAAATTATTTTAATCATCCAGGTGATGGAACACCGACTTCGATACATCATATCGATCGCTTTAAGTTGTTATTAATAAACATCAACGCTCACCTTAATTACTACAACACAAGATAATTAAATTACCTGAAATCTATTCTAAGTTGGCCGGGTTGTTGATAATTTCTCTCTACTTTGAATGAAACTACCGGTGATATAAATGAAATGTCCCTTACATAATTTAGTACAGTCAGTCACACCCCTTATTCTTTGATCGATATACTGTCTATGGCAGTACTTTTCAAACTTTTTGCTGGAGCGAAACCCCAAGGAAACATTCCACTGGCTCGGGGAACCCCTGTGCAATAATTTAATAGTCTTATGCACACATATCTGCCGCAGGAGAATTAAAAATTACTGCCGATTTTAGCAGTTTTGTAACTTCTTGCGGAACCCCTGGACTGTATTGGCGGAACCCTGGTTGAAAACCACTGGTCTATGGTATAAATAAAAAAATACAGTACTCAACCGAATCATTATTGTCGTTTGAATAAATATTGCTGGTAAATATTAGAGAAAACAGGGGAATTCAAAGTGGGAACGTGTGAAAATGACGAATACAAACTAATTAACTTAGCATTTCTGAAACGAGTAAGAAAGTTTTTAAAAAATATGGTTAAACATTCATTCACCACTAACTTGTTTACCTTATTCAAATTGGATTTGGATTTTTATATTTTGAATATTGGACATTCCGTCTGAGCAAAGAAAAAAAGGATCTTTTCGGTTTGAACGGCAGTTTTTAACATAATTTCTAGGTAACTAAAAAATTTTAAACTTCGTATACTGGTAGAATGTGTTTATAAAACATCTTTTTCTCTTGGCTTTATTGAGAAAATTCTATGGTTTGTAAGATATTTGTTGTTTTTTCTTCAATTTCTGCAATTTCAACCAATCAATGACGTCTATTGAGGTAAAAAAAAACACATTCTGTGCCGTATGAATATGTCCCTCGTTTAAGAAACAGATTGGGTTTATTTACATTTGTGAAGAAAAAAAGATACCCTTCCCCCACCCCTAACCCTAAAACAGATTGAAATGCAATAGATTGATACTAGGGTCATAATTATGGGTGACAATTTCATATGACACCGCTAGAAAAAACTGCCTTTCAAACGGAAAAGATCCAATTTCTGTAATTTCAACCAATCAGTGACGTCTATTGAGGTAAAAAAACATTCTGTGCCGTATGAATATGTCCCTCGTTTAAGAAACAGATTGGGTTTATTTACATTTCTGAAGAAAAAAAAGATACCCTTCCCCCCACCCCTAACTCTAAAACAGATTGAAATGCAATGGATCGATACTAGGGTCATAATTATGGGTGATAATTTCATATGACACCGCTAGAAAAAAACTGCCGTTCAAACCGAAAAGATCCTTCTACGCTTGCCATGCTCACTTGTTCCATTGTAATTTGGTATCCACAGTGGTGGGGGTCACTCGTTATCGATCCCATTGCCCTTCGTATTCCATTTGTCCTGTTTTTCCTTCCCCCCACTCGTTTTTGCTTTCTCTTTCTCTCCAACTTCAACCCCCGTCTTCTTTGTCCCCTAACCATACATCTACTCTGGTATTGACATTGTATTTGCCCAACTCTTTTACTTGCTTCAGTCATTTGACTGCGGCCATGCTGGAGCACTGCCTTTAGTCGAGCAAATCGACCCCCAGGACTTATTCTTTGTAAGCCTAGTACTTATTCTATCGGTGTCTGTTGCCAAACCGCTAAGTTACGGGGACGTAAACACACCAGCATCGGTTGTCAAGCAATGTTGGGAGGACAAACACAGACACACATACATATGCATGTATATATATATATGACGGGCTTCTTTCAGTTTCCGTCTACCAAATCCACTCACAAGGCATTGGTCGGCCCAAGGCTATAGTAGAAGACACTTGCCCAAGGTGCCACACAGTGGGACTGAACCCAGAACCATGTGGTTGGTAAGCAAGCTACTTACCACACAGCCACTCCTGCGCCTATATATATACATATATACGACGGGCTTCTTTCAGTTTCCGTCTACCAAATCCACTCAAAAAGGCTTTGGTCAGCCCGAGGCTATAGTAGAAGACACTTGCCCAAGGTGCCACGCAGTGGGATTGAACCCGGAACCATGTGGTTCGTAAGCAAGCTACTTACCACACAGCCACTCCTACATCCAATCCATCTTTCCACAATTTATTTTCTTTTTTATCTTTATACTTTCTGTTTCCTCCCTGTATAAGCAAAATACAAAGTCTAGCATGACTGCACCTTTGATTCAGGTCTGAAAAAAGTGCTACTTTAATATTTCCAACTGCAAATATTACATAAATTTTCACTTGGAACTTTTGTGTGAACTGGTGCTGAAAAAATGAGTTGGTACAAGAGCAATAAAAGACGTGATAAAATCTTTGTCGTATTTAGATTACATTTCACTCTTCGCTAAACGTACACAATGGTTTTTACTGCTGTGAAACCTGAGGAATTTTGATCTTCCTTAAGACTATAACCCAAAAGTGTAGATAGCTTTTCTAGGATGCATTAGGGGACAATAAAAGTAAAACAGAAAATACTAGGTTTACGTATTTAGAATAACGCTTTTATTTCCTCCGTATCTATTCATACACAAGTTTATAATTCCCAACTGTTTTTGTAAAAGAGTGTCCTGGGTTCAGTCCCACCATGTAGCGCTGTGAGCAAGTGTCTTCTACTATAGCCTCGGTCCAACACAAACCTTGTATTTCTCTAGAAATTTCATGTCTAATTTTATGTTTGGGTTTTCCAATCATGCTTAACCCTTTCGTTACCAACCCGGCCAAAACCGGCTCTGTAGTACAAATGCCTTGTTTTCATAAGTTTTGCATCAAAATATACCACCAAACTTTAGTCGCAATTTATATTCTTAATACTAGCTTAATGATAATTAAGTTAAGAAATATTGAATTTCTAAATCTCTCGTAGAGACATGTATGGTGGTGGGGCGATAGAATGGTTGTATACTGTCAATCTAACAAGAACGTGACAGTAGGGGGTACACCACCGCTGTATAGCCCTAGCTATCAGGAGGCGTTCGATGCTTCCTAGGGCTATACAGCGGTGGTGTACCCCCTACTGTCACGTTCTTGTTAGATTGACAGTATACAACCATTCGATAATTAAGTTATTTTACTAAATTCTTTGTTATATTTAAAATAATTGAAAGAAACACAGAACATCTCAAAATAAATACAGTAACGAAAGGGTTAATAATAAAGTGTTTATAAGAAATTTTTACGATAAATAACACTGAAGACATGGTTTTTTTTTCCAGGATGCATTAGGGGACAAGAAAAATAAAACAGAAAATACAAGGTTTACATATTTAGAATAACGCTTTTATTTCCTCCGTATCTTTTCACACACAAGTTTATAATTCCCAACTGTTTTTGTAAAAGAGTGTCTCACATATCAAGGTACATTGTAAACTGCAATACAAGTTTTCAAAGAGAAACAATTCCAAAGTAATTCACCATAATAAATCTCCAATGAATACTAAGTGTTACAAAGAAAGTATTTCTTATGAATCACAATTCAAAGATTTTCCTTTGCTGTGTGTTCGTTTGTGGCTATTCAAGTGACTTTTACAAATAAAAGATTTACCGCATATTTCACACGAACAAGGCCTTTCTCCTGTGTGACTACGAACATGGACTTTAAGATGACACTTATTGAAGAAGGATTTCCCGCAAATTTCACAGTGGAACGTTTTTTCTTCATCATGAAATCTTTTGTGTCTTTTTAAATCATAATTATCAGAGTAAGATTTTCCACATACTTCGCAGTGGAATTCTTTTTTGTCATTATGTACTATACTGTGTCTTCTTAAATTACTCCCAGAACGGAAAGATTTTCCACATACTTCACATGGGAACGGTTTTTCTCCTGTATGAATTCGTCTATGAAAAATGAGATTTGAGAGATTAATAAAAGATTTTCCACACGTTTCACAATAATAAGGTTTGTCTCCTGTGTGAACTCTTTTGTGAACTAGAAGACAAGCTTTCCTAATAAATGATTTTCCGCAGATTTCACAGTGGAAGGGCTTTTCTCCAGTGTGAATTCGTTTGTGATTTATCAAACAATCATTATGGAGATACGATTTTCCACATATATCACAGCAATAAGGTCTCTCCCCCGTGTGAATTCTTCTGTGAATTTTTAAGGCACTATTATTAATAAATGATTTTCCACAGATAACACACTGATACGGTTTTTCCCCTGTGTGGATTTTTCTGTGACTGTTTAAAGCACTATTACTGACAAATGATTTTCCACACGTTTCACAGCGGAAAGGTTTTTCTCCCGTGTGGCTTCGTACATGGTCGACAAGGCGAGAATTATGAGTATACGATTTTCCACATATCTGACACACAAAAGATCTTTCTCCCGTGTGAATTCGTTTGTGAGTTGTTAAATTAGTGGAATCAACAAAAGATTTTCCACATATATCACAGTGATAGGGTTTTTCTCCAGTGTGACTACGTTTGTGGACAATAAGTTGGTATTTCTGATTAAATGACTTTCCACAAATCTCACATTGAAATGGTTTTTCCCCAGTGTGTAACCTTTTATGTTTTGTTAAATTACTGGAATTCGCAAAAGATTTTCCACATATCTCACAATTAATATTTCCCTTTGACGACTTTTCTTTTTGAGATAAAGTTTTCTTACCACAAGATAATTGTTTCTGCACGTTGGATGTCTGTTTAACTGAATCTGTATCATCGGAAACATTTGTGTTAGAAACATCTGAGTGATTACCATCCTCCATATCAACGCTGGAGGAATTCTTGAAAACTGATAATTAATAATAATAATGAAATTATTGTATACAGTGCTCAGGTGCACCACAACTTGTCAGAAAGTGCATATAAAGTACATGCAGTAATGTACAAATGTCTGGGAAGTGAACAGTGTATGAATCAGATACATGCCCGTGTGTGTATGGAGGGGAGAAAATCAGTTGTAGTGTTGGCGAATCTCAGGAAGCATGGAAGTTTTGAAGGATGCAGTGCTCCGACAACTAACAACTGATGCCGGCAGTTTGTTCCATGCTTGAGCAACTCTTAGAGTGAAAAAATGTTTCTGAAAGAAAATTTAATTATTTTAATAATAATAATAATGAAATTATTGTATACAGTGCTCAGGTGCACCACAACTTGTCAGAAAGTGCGTATAAAGCATATGCAGTAATGTACAAATGTCTGGGAAGTGAACAGTGTATGAGTCAGATACATGCTTGCGTGTGTATGGAGGGGAGAAAGATCAGGTGTAGTGTTGACAAATCTCAGGAACCTTGGAAGTTTTGAAGGATGCAGTGCTCCGACAACTAACAACTGATGCCGGCAGTTTGTTCCATGCTTCAGCAACTCTTAGCGTGAAAAAATGTTTCCTAAAGTCATGGAAGGAGCTGTGCTGTTTTCTGACTTTGTAAACATGTCCACGGGTGTTAGACGGGTGCAGTTTGAAAAGGTGATCAGAGTTATTGTTTATAAGATGGTTGATAATTTTATGGGTGTCTGCCAAGTCAGCTGCCAGATGTTGAAGCTTCAATGTGTCCATGCCCAGATGTCTGTAGATATAATCTATTACGGTTCAATTTCTGTCTTATGATATCCATCTCATGGGACTTCGTTTACAGGAGGAGAAAATATACAACGAAGATCAATCAATTAACGTATTTGTGATGAACAGGAAATATTTAATTGGAGACACTGTTATTAATTAAGGATCAATCAATTAACGACGTAACGTATTTGTGATGAAAAGGAAATACAGGATCACACATCTAACAAGATCCAATAAGGAGTGTAATAAAATAATTTAATTGGAGACACTGTTATTAATTAAGGAACAATTAATTAACGATGAAAAGAAAATATTTAATCATCCCGGGAATCGAACCCGAGTCTGGTACATCGTATCGGTTGCTTGAAGCTATCTAAAATCATTAATGTTCCTGAGTTAATTACTACACATAATAATAATTAAATTACCTGAGAAAATAATTAAGTCGACCGTCGATGATTTTTCTCTCACCTCAATGATACAACCGGTGATGGGACTGGAATGTCCCTAACGTAATTTAATACCGGCAGAAACAGTTTCCAAGCCGTTGTGAGATCCAAAGTTCCATCTTTTACCAAAATAAATATCGCGAAGAAATAAAGCAGGATTCAAATTGGGAATAACAATAAGGGAGAATACAAAAGTTAACTTGGCTTTCCTGAAATGAGTAAATAATTTCTTTAAAAAACACGCGGAATACGTTCAACATAAACTTCCTTTTATGTTCAGGCTAAATGTTTTTTTAATATGTATTGTACGTTTGTTATATCGAATGAGAAAAGAAAAACGAGAACAAAATATAATTGTCAAAATTTATTTTCTGTCTCTCCACTTTTATTTAAAACATATATAGGTGCAGGAGTGGCTGTGTGGTAAGTAGCTTGTTTAACAACCACATGGTTCCGGGTTCAGTCCCACTGCGTGGCATCTTGGGCAAGTGTCTTCTGCTATAGCCCCGGGCCGACCAATGCCTTGTGAGTGAATTTGGTAGACGGAAACTGAAAGAAGCCCGTCGTATAAATGTATATATATATATATATATATATATATATATATGTATGTGTGGGTTTGTGTGTTTGTGTTTGTCCCCCTAGCATTGCTTGACAACCGATGCTGGTGTGTTTACGTCCCCGTCACTTAGCGGTTCGGCAAAAGAAGACCGATAGAATAAGTACTGGGCTTACAAAGAATAAGTCCCTGGGTCGATTTCCTCGACTAAAGGCGGTGCTCCAGCATGGCCGCAGTCAAATGACTGAAACAAGTAAAAGAGTAAACGTGGCATCTTCAGAAAAATATGGATGGATTCCTTACACAAAGTGTCTCCTTTATACGAGAACCTCTTTATCATATTTATGATGGACCATATTGTAAATTTATTTTGTCTTCAAACTAATTATATATTGAAATATATTCTGTAGGCTTTACGTATTCGTTTCGGTAAAGCCAAGTTAGGTTTTGCCTTCCTTTTTATTGGTTATTACGGGTTTTTATTCCTCCTCCTCCTTTATGTCGTTTGTTATTAACAGTTGTAGAACTGCTAGAAATAGCAGCCAAAACCATCCGGTATTGGGATCTGATTTAAAAGCATATCGGTTGCTTTTCGTAGCAGGTAAAGCAACCGTGAGAAATACAAGAGGTATCTCCCCCGAGCTTTACTAAAGAATTCAGCGGTTCATTTATCTTTCTCAGTCATTAGACTGCGGCCACGCTGGAGTACCACCTTGAAAAATTTTAATCGAAGAAATTGACATCAGTTTTTTCTCTTTATGCCTGACACCTTTTTATTGGCCATTTTTACCGAACCGCTAAGTCATGTGAACGTAAACACAGCAACACCAGTTATCAAACACTAGGTGGGGGGGGACAAACACAACACACTATATATATATATATATATACACACAACACACTATATATATATATACACACACAACACACTATATATATATATATATATATACACACAACACACTATATATATATATACACACACAACACACTATATATATATATATATATACACACAACACACTATATATATATATAAAGAATAAGTCCTGGTGTCGATTTGCTCGACTGTTTCAGTCGAGCAAATCGACCCCAAGACTTATTCTTTGTAAGCCAAGTACTTATTCTACCGGTCTCTTTTGCTGAACCGCTAAGTTACGGGGACATAAACACACCAGAATCTGTTGTCAAGCGATGTTGGGGGGACAAACACAAACACATACATATATACGACGGGCTTCTTTCAGTTTCCATCTACCAAATCCACTCACAAGGCTTTGGTTGGCCCGAGGCTATAGCAGAAGACACTTGCTCAAGGTGAACCCACAACCATGTGGTTCGTAAGCAAACTGCTTACCACACAGCCACTCCTGCGCCTATATATATATGTATATATACTTTATTTAAAGCAGCAGAAAATTCTACAAAGCCTGTTACTCTGAGTTTCATGTTCCCGTTCATTGGACAGTTTTTTCTATCAAAAACTGTCCGATGAACGGGAAACTCAGAGTAACAGGTTTTGTAGAATTTTCTGCTGCTTTAAATAAAGCATATTACTCTACCACTGGTATTTGAGTACTCTTTTTTCCACCTTGTTTCACATTTATATGTTTACTCCAGTATATATATCAAATTACAGCACACACATATATATATATATATTATCGATATTATAAAAACCAAGACAGAAAAAGGAGATAAGATTAATAAAAGTTTATTAAGACATGGACAAGACCAGACTTACAGTTGTTTCAGTTCATTACTTTGTGTTTATAAAAATAATATAGATGTATGTGTCGATATTGATAGGTATTTAACTAGTCTAATCTTAGTTCTTTATTGCCCACAAGGGGCTAAACACAGAGGGGACAAACAAGGACAAAGGGATTGAGTCGATCACATTGCCCCCAGTGCATGACTGGTACTTAATTTATCGACCCCGAAAGGATGAAAGGCAAAGTCGACCTCGGTGGAATTTGAACTCAGAACGTAACGGCAGACGAAATACCTATTTCTTTACTACCCACAAGGGGCTAAACACAGAGGGGACAAACAAGGACAAAGGGATTGAGTCGATCATATTGCCCCCAGTGCATGACTGGTACTTAATTTATCGACCCCGAAAGGACGAAAGGCAAAGTCAACCACGGCAAAACGTAACAACAGATGAAATACCTATTTCTTTACTACCCACAAGGGGCTAAACATAGTGATGACAAACAAGGACAGACGAACGGATTAAGTTGATTATATCGACCCCAGTGTGTAACTGGTACTTATTTAATCGACCCCGAAAGGATGAAAGGCGAAGTCGACCTCGGCGGAATTTGAACTCAGAACGTAGCGGCAGACGAAATACGGCTATGCATTTCGACCGGCGTGCTAACGTTTCTGCCAGATCGCTGCCTTTCCAATCTAATCTTGGATATCTCTATCCCTCCGAGGTTTATATCCTCACCTGTGGAGGTGCAATGGCCCAGTGGTTAGGGCAGCGGACTCGCGGTTTCGATTCCCAGACCGGGCGTTGTGAGTGTTTATTGAGTGAAAACACCTAAAAGCTCCACAAGGCTCCGGCAGGGGATGGTGGTGATCCCTGCTGTACTCTTTCACCACAACTTTCTCTCACTCTTACTTCCTGTTTCTGTTGTTGTACCTGTATTTCAAAGGGCCGGCCTTGTCACTCTGTGTCACGCTGAATATCCCCGAGAACTACGTTAAGGGTACACGTGTCTGTGGAGTGCTCAGCCACTTACACGTTAATTTCACGAGCAGGCTGTTCCATTGATCGGATCAACCGGAACCCTCATCGTCGTAACCGACGGAGTGCTTCCATCCATCCATATCCTCACCTGTACTTTGATATATACCATAAGAACAATTAATTGGTTTGTTTATTTATTTATGCATTTTATTTATACTCTCAGAAATAAACTGATAAACAGTAATAATAAATCATTATTTACATTTGACGGATATTTGTCCTCATCTTGTTTGTTGTTAAAACAATGTTTCGGCTGATATACCCTCGAACCTTCATCAGGTGTCTTGGGAAAATTTTGAACCTGGGTTCTCATTCCTAAGGTATTTTTCAATGTTATTATTCAGGTCACTGCCTGGAATCGAACTTGGAATCTTGGGGTTAGTAGCCCACGCTCTTAACCACTACGCCATATGCCTGTGTAAATAATGTACATAATTTCTCATCTCTTAAATATAGAAGTAAATCATTATATGATTTGGATTATGTTGGTAGAATATGGAGAATATTGAAGTTGATGTATCATTCAAGGACGTACCGGTACCATCTAAAAAGAAATTTATCAAAGACTTGATTTATAAAACTAGTGAATTCATCCAAAGGCTCAGATGGAGTGTGTACCATTATGGCAGAAAGGATTCGACACATAACCATTCTATGAATGAATTTGATATTTGAGGCTGATAATATAATTCACCATTATTTACATTTGATGGATATTTGTCCTCATCTTGTTTGTTGATAACACAGAGTTTCAGCTGAGATACTCTCCAGCTTTCTATAATTCACAATCATAAAATCTCCGATGAATACTAAGAGTTACAAAGAAAGTATTTCTTATGAATCGCAATTCAAAGATTTTCCTTTGCTGTGTGTTCGTTTGTGGCTATTCAAGTGACTTTTACAAATAAAAGATTTACCGCAAATTTCACAGGAACAAGGCCTTTCTCCAGTGTGACTACGAACATGGACAATAAGATTACAATTATCGAAGAAAGATTTTCCGCAAATTTCGCAGTGGAACGTTTTTTCACCATCGTGAATTCGTTTGTGTCTTTTTAAATCACAATTATTAAAATAAGATTTTCCACAAATTTCACAGTGGAATTCTTTTTTCTCAGTATGTATAATATTATGTCTTCTTAAATTACTCCCAGAATAGAAAGATTTTCCACATATTTCACAAGGGAATGGTTTTTCCCCTGTATGTATTCTTCTGTGACCAATGAGATGTGAATTATTAATAAAAGATTTTCCGCACGTTTCACAAAAATAAGGCTTCTCACCTGTGTGAACTCTTTTGTGAAGCAGAAGACGGGAATTCCTAATAAATGATTTTCCGCAGATTTCACAGCGGTGAGGTTTTTCCCCGGTGTGGCTATGTACGTGGATAACAAGTTTTGAGCTATTAATGAAGGATTTTCCGCAGATTTCACAGTGATAAGGCTTTTCCCCCGTGTGAATTCGTTTGTGAATTGTTAGACAACTGCTATTGACGAAAGATTTTCCACATATATCACAGCAATAAGGTCGTTCCCCCGTGTGAATTCTCCTGTGGATTTTTAAGGCGCTATTACTAATAAATGATTTTCCACAGATAACACACTGATACGGTTTTTCCCCTGTATGGATTCTGCTGTGACTTCTTAAAGAACTATTACTGACAAAGGATTTTCCACACGTTTCACAGCGGAAAGGTTTTTCTCCCGTGTGACTTCGAACATGGGCAACAAGGCGAGAATTATGCGTAAAGGACTTTCCACATATCTGACACACAAAAGATCTTTCTCCCGTGTGAATTCGTTTGTGACTTGTTAAATAAGTATAATCGACAAATGATTTTCCACATATATCACAGTGATAGGGTTTTTCTCCAGTGTGACTACGTTTGTGGACAATAAGGTGATATTTCTGATTCAATGATTTTCCACAAATTTCACACTGAAACGGTTTTTCCCCCGTGTGTAATCGTCTGTGTTTTGTTAAATTACTGGAATTCACAAAAGATTTTCCACATATCTCACAATTAATATTTCCCTTTGACGACTTTTCTTTTTGAGATAAAGTTTTCTTACCACAAGATAATTGTTTCCGCACATTGGATGTCTGTTTAACTGAATCTGTATCATCGGAAACATTTGTGTTAGAAGTGTCTGAGTGATTACCATCCTCCATATTAACGCTGGAGGAATTCCTCAAAACTTATGTCTGTGGATATAATCTATTATGAGGAGGCGCAATGGCCCAGTGGTTAGGGCAGCGGATTCGCGGTCGTAGGATTGCGGTTTCGATCCCCAGACCGGGCGTTGTGAGTGTTTATTGAGCGAAAACACCTAGAGCTCCACGAGGCTCCGGCAGGGGATGGTGGTGATCCCTGCTGTACTCTTTCACCACAACTTTCTCTCACTCTTTGTTTCTGTTGTACCTGTATTTCAAAGGGCCGGCCTTGTCACTCTCTGTGTCACGCTGAATATCCCCAAGAACTACGTTAAGAATACACGTGTCTGTGGAGTGCTCAGCCACTTACATGTTAATTTCATGAGAAGGCTGTTCCATTGTTCGGATCAACCGGAACCCTCGTCGTCGTAACCGACGGAGCGCTTCCATCCATCCAATCTATTATGGTTCAATTTTTTGTCTTATGATTACCCATCTCATGGGACTTTGTTTACAGGTGGAGAAAATATACAATGTAGATTTATTTTTTGCAGAACACTCAGAATGTTTGTTTCTGGCTGGGAAACCTCCAAGTGGCACACATGTTGTGGACAAAGACACTACGTTAATAATTGCAGATAGAGTGAAAAGAAGTTAAGTAGGTTGAAGACTTAGAGAAAGAGGGCATCCATAAATAATTGGTAGCAAGGGTTCTGGTGGAATTGGTATTTTCATATGACAGGTTTAATGGAGCATTCAGCACAGCTGTAAAGGAAAAAATATATGACTGTATAAGACAAATGTTGGCTAAAGTATATCAAGTCTGAATAAATAACAATTGTTCACACACAAACTATTGCCGACAAATTTCTTTGTAATCGTAATCTACACCGTTTGAAAGGTATTTGTATAAAATTTCATTTAAAAATATCTATTTTCCAGAAATGTCAGATCGTGTGAATTTAGCGAAACTCCTCTCCCCACAAATTTTTTCCAACAAATCTTTTTACATACACTCAATCTACAGGATCTAAGCGATAATTTGTTGAAAATTTCGGTAAAAGTATCCGTGTTTCTGGATGTTATGCACCCAAAACGATGAAAGATAAAGTCGACCTCGGCAGGATTTGAACTCAGAACGTAAAGACGAACGAAATGCCACGAAGCCCGCCGTCGAAACATTAATTCAAATATTAATAATAGCAACTCAATAAGTCGAAACCACCTGGGTCTGCCCCAAGCGAAGAAATAAACAGTGTTGTGGTACAATGTATTATCTTTTGTTTTTTTTTTTAAATGTTATGATTTAAGAAAGATTTGGTTGCTATTTCTAGCAGGTCGAGTGATCATGTAAAGACGTCGTGTATACTGTTCCATGGGGGCAGTTGTGCTTCCTGGTATGTCTAGCGATATATATTGTGATAGGTTAAACCTATATTATTTTAAATGCTTGTAAAAAATTTGAGATTAATCCGAGGAAGTAAAAAAAAAAAGAAGAATTAATGCAATTTTCGCCAAAAGCATCCAACATCAGAATGAAATTCGAAAAACTTCAGGTAATTAGAAAGAAATTTAACAAGATCCAGTAAAACAGATAATACGGACTTTAAATTTAAATGTCAAATGAAAAGTGAGGAAGAACCAAGAAAAGTTAATTAATTAGTCGTTAATTAAAACACATTTCAGCTTTCCTGTAAAACAGTGGACCCAATGTTTTAGGATCCACGGACCGAAGGATCACACATCTAACAAGATCCAATAAGGAGCATAAAATAATTTAATTAGAGACACTGTTATTAATTAAGGATCAATTAATTAACGATGTAAGGTACTTGTGATGAAAAGAAAATATTTAATCACCCCCGGGGATCGAACCCCGAATCTCATACATCGTATTGGTTGCTTGAAGCTATCTAAAATCATTAATGTTCTTGAGTTAATTACTACACATAATAATAATTAAATTACCTGAGAAAATAATTAAAGTCGACCGTTGATGATTTTTCTCTCACCTCAATGATACAACCGGTGACGGGAGTGGAATGTCCCTGACGTAATTTAATACCGGCAGAAACAGTTTTCGAGCCGTTGTTGGATCCAAAGTTCCATCTTTTACCAAAATAAATATCGCGAAGAACTATAGAAGAATTCAAATTGGGAATAGTAATAAGGGAGAATACAAAAGTTAACTTGGCTTTCCCGAAATAAGTAAATAATTCCTTTAAAACACACGCGTAATACGTTCAGCACAGATCTCTTTTATGTTCAGGCTAAATGTTTTTTAAATATGTATTGAACGTTTGTTTTATCGAACGGGAAAAGAAGGACAATAACGAAAATAAAACAGCATTTTCAAAATTTATTTTGTATCTCTCCACTTTTATTTAAAACATATATAACGTGGCATCTTCAGAAAAATATGGATAGAATTCTTACACAAAGTGTCTCCTTTATACAAGAACCTGTTTATCATATTTATAAACTATATTCTAAATTTATTTAGTATCAAAACTAAATATATATTGAATTAAATTCCATATGCTTTACGTATTCGTTTCGGTAAAGCCAAGTTAGGTTTTGTATTCCTATTTATTGGTTATTACGGTTTTTATTCCACTTCATTCATGCTGTTGGTAATTAACAGTTGTAGAACTGCTAGAAATAGCAGCCAAAACCATCTCAAACCTAGTCTCGCCTGTCTGGAGAACGAATAACATTTGAGAACATAATCTTAGATATACATAAAAAAAACCTACATGGTCACGGCTGGAACGCATTTGTTAAGACTAGTTTGAAATTAAACAACATCGTTTTGTCTAAATTAACTATAAATTGATAGGGATCAGTCCATTGAGGAAATGTAATTTAATGAATTCTTTAAAAATTTAATATATTTTATTTCTTTCACTTAAACAATAAAAAAAAAATATCGAAGACCCCCCCTCCCCTTATGAACGGAAAATTTGTTATAAAAACACCAAAAGAGACTTAAAAACTTGCATAAATTTGACAAAAATGAATAACACATCCAATACCATAATGCGTTTCGTTCGCTCCGTGCCGGTATTTTAATTATTTGAGTGAGGTTTGTTTTAATCGTACGTATATGAATGTCACCATATACTTCTCCTACACGCAGGAGTGGCTGTGTGGTAAGTAGCTTGCTTACCAACCACATGGTTCCGGGTTCAGTCCTACTGCGTGGCATCTTGGGCAAGTGTCTTCTGCTATAGCCCCGGGTTGACCAATGCCTTGTGAGTGGATTTGGTAGACGGAAACTGAAAGAAGCCTGTCGTATATATGTATATGTATATTTGTGTGTCTGTGTTTGTCCCCCTAGCATTGCTTGACAACCGATGCTGGTGTGTTTACGTCCCCGTCACTTAGCGGTTCGGCAAATGACTGAAACAAGTAAAAGAGAAAGAGTATATCAAAATTAATAAACGCAAAATCTTGTCTGTCTGGGATCCTGTATCTCAGCCTACATTCGCTCTACAGAGACATATTATATACCGTTTTGGAATCAGGATGGTCCCAGCATTGAAAATCTGCCCTTCATTTGGTTCTTGATCATTCAACATTGGGATCTGATTTAAAAGTATTTCGGCTGCTATTTCTAGCAGGTAAAACGACCGTGAGAAGTACAAGAGTTATCTCCCTTAGTTTTAAGTTTTATCTTTCTCAGTCATTAGACTGCGGCCATGCTGGAGCACCGCCTGGAAGAATTTTAATCGAAGAAATTGACACCAGTTCTTTCTTTTCTATTGACCACTTTTACCGAACCGCTAAGTTATGTGAACGTAAACACCAACACCACTTATCAAGCACTGGTGGGGGACAGTCACAATACAAATATACACACACACACATACACATATATATATACATACATACATGTGTGTGTGTGTGTGTATCTTCTATTCAAATTTTAAAAGAACTCCAAAAATTTGTGAAGTTACAAGTTTTTCATATTAGTCCGCTAATACCATATTGCTAAGCTAGCAATAAATGCTTTATTTTTATAATAATAATGAAATTATTGTATACAGTGCTCAGGTGCACCACAACTTGTCAGAAAGTGCGTATAAAGTATATGCAGTAATGTACAAATGTCTGGGAAGTGAACAATGTATGAGTCAGATACATGCTTGTGTGTGTATGGAGGGGAGAAAATCAGGCGTAGTGTTGGCGAATCTCAGGAAGCATGGAAGTTTTGAAGGATGCAGTGCTCCGACAACTAACAACTGATGCTGGCAGTTTGTTCCATGCCTCAGCGTGTGTATGGAGGGGAGAAAATCAGGTGTAGTGTTGATGAATCTCAGAAAGCATGGAAGTTTTGAAGGATGCAGTGCTCCGACAACTAACAACTTTTCCGAAAGAAAATTTAATTATTTTAATAATAATGATAATGAAATTATTGTATACAGTGCTCAGGTGCATCACAGTTTGTAAGAAAGTGCATATAAAGCATATGCAGTAATGTACAAATGTCTGGAAAGCGAACAATGCATGAGACAGATACATGTTTGCGTGTGTATGGAGGGGAGAAAATCAGGTGTAGTGTTGGCCGGCCACATAATGCAGGAGCGAGTCCTGATCAAATTATAACCATGGAAACAGACACATGCACGTGTAATAGCTTTCTCTAAAGCTACTAAAATTTGTTGGTGCTTATACAAAAGGATGAAATAAATACTAATTTCCAGAAGAAACGTATTTTATTACATTTAAATGAAATTTTATAAAAAAAACTAGCAGAGATACCCGGCGTTGCCAGTCTTACATACAATTGAAGAATTAGACTTTTCTGTTATATTTTCTGTAATGAACTGGAATATCTATGTTTCCAATGTCATCAAAATTGCAGATGAGGGTTATTTCCCTCTTTACACACTCTAAAAAAATTATAATCGTGCCACATGTATCCCACACTACTGATTTTTATGCGCATATTCCAAAATTCCAGTTTTATTGAACCTGTTAAAAGGATTTTGCACCTGAAAAATGAAGGTCATGGAGCTCTAAAATGTGAGAGTTAAGGCCCCTCTTGGGGGTGGGTGTCTTAATGTCAACCAGAGAAGTTGAATTGTTGAGAATCTTTGGGTCTTATATCTATTGTTTGAATTTCTTTGAAATAGGAAATGTATGTTCACTGGGTTTGTAAAAGAGAGCAAAGCTACAGGAAACCAAAGGACGAATGATCACAATAAGCAGTCAGCTACCCTACCCTAGTAGTTACCATTCCCAGTGTAGGATTCCTCACCATATCACCATCCAGGTGACAGGCACAGTCGTAAGATGCATTACGAATGTATAGCAATTGGAAGGGCGTGACCCAACTGAAATAAACATTAATAACTGTGTGACATGAGGGCTAATTAGAAATGTAGGAAGATCAGTTATGATTTTATTCAACATATTCCTCTCTCTGATTCACACACTTATTGCAGTGATCCTTCAGTTTTTTTGCTAAACCCTGTAAAAGAACTCTGAAGGTTGCACTTCCAACTAGGCCTTTCGCGATACCCTCAAAGCAAGGAACTTTTCAGCAACCCCCATGTATGTGCACTCCTCCTGCACTTCATGTTAATTCTCTCTCTTGCCACACAATGAAAAGTGTGAATGGAGACTTCAACCAATCAACATATATATGAGGCAAGCTATTACCAATCAGAAATAAAATGAAAATAGGGTTTATAATTAGCAATACCCAATTGATACTTCCATTCAGTATACCATTCATTTAGAATTTTCTTGGTTGTTCTCTTATCTTGAAGACTTGACTTCAACGCTGGCAAAAAATTATCAAAAACTGTGTTTTTAGGCAGCCAACATCTAAGCTTTGACATCACAAACGAAAGATTGAAATTACCAAAACATCCACGGAACCTACAAAATGAAAAAATATGATTACATATATGTAATGCTCTCTTTTACAAACTCAGTGAACATATATGATAGGCGCAGGAGTGGCTGTGTGGTAAGTAGCTTGCTAACCAACCACATGGTTCCAGGTTCAGTCCCACTGCGTGGCATCTTGGACAAGTGTCTTCTGCTATAGCCTCGGGCTGACCAATGCCTTGGGAGTGGATTTAGTAGACGGAAAATGAAAGAAGCCTGTCGTATATATGTATATATATATGTGTGTGTGTTTGTGTGTCTGTGTTTGTCCCCCTAGCATTGCTTGACAACCGATGCTGGTGTGTTTACGTCCCCGTCACCTAGCGGTTCGGCAAAAGAGACCAATAGAATAAGTACTAGGCTTACAAAGAATAAGTCCCGGGGTCGATTTGCTCGACTAAAGGCGGTGCTCCAGCATGGCCGCAGTCAAATGGCTGAAACAAGTAAAAGTGTGAGAGAGAGTTACTAAAACCAAGCTACTAGAATGTTCTAATTATCTCAAATGTAGGGAGCAATGTTTTCAGGTTCCTCTAAGCAACGTATGGAGATAGCTTTATTAAACAATATTTTGTTATAAATATTATTTTCTGGGATCTTTTCACTTTGACCGGCAGATTTTTAAAAATAATTTCTTTGTAACTAAAAAATTTTAAACTTCGTATACTGGTAGTATGTGTTTATAAAACATCTTTTTCTCTTGGCTTTATTGATAAAATTCTATAGTTTGTAAGATATTTGTTGTTTTTTCTTCAATTTCTGCAATTTCAACCAATCACTGACGTCCATTGAGGTAAAAAAAACATTGTGCCGTATGAATATGTCCCTCGTTTAAGAAACAGATTGGGTTTATTTACATTTGTGAAGAAAAAAAAAGATACCCTTCCCCCCACCCCTAACCCTAAAACAGATTGAAATGCAATAGATCGATACTAGGGTCATAATTATGGGTGACAATTTCATATGACACTACTAGAAAAAACTGCCGTTCAAACCAAAAAGATCCATTTTCTGAATTGAATTTATTTTGGAAAAAATAAGATTTGTACAAATAGTATAGCTAATTTAAGATTTAGGTCTAACAAATCTGCTTCCCAATCAAGTGGTTCTAGGTTCAATCCCACTGGATGGTAACTTCAGAAATTTGTGGTCAGAAACTGAAAGAAGCCTTTTGTGTGTGTGTGTTTGTTTATTAAGAAAAAAAAGGTGGTCAAGATTTGAATAAAAACTATTCATTTAGCACTTTTACCCCTTTCAGGGATTTCTGTCTTTGTGTTTGTCCCCTTCCTTTATTTGTCCCCTTCCTAAGTTACATCCATGTAACTTAGCAGTTCAGCAAAAAGTGACTAACAGAATAAGTACACGTAAAAGCACCCACTTCACTCTCGGAGTGGTTGGCATTAGGAAGGGCATCCAGCTGTAGAAACACTGCCAGAACAAGATTGAAGCCTGGTGCAGCCATCTGGTTCGCCAGCCCTCAGTCAATCGTCCAACCCATGCCAGCATGGAGAACAGACGTTAAACGATGATGATGATGATATATATGTGCAGGAGTGGCTGTGTAGTAAGAAGTTTACTTCTCAACCATATGGTCCTGGGTTCAGTCCCACTGAGTGGTACCTTGGGCAAGTGTCTTGAGCCAACTGAAGCCTTGTGAGTGAATTTGGTAGACGGAAACTGCAAGAAGCCTGTCATGTATTTTATATGTATGTGTGTGGACAGTGGACGTTAAATGATGATGATGAAGTACTGAGGCTGATTTGTTTGATTAAACCCTGCAAAGTGGTGGCCCCAGCAAGGCTGCTGTCCAATGACTGAAACAAGTAAAAAAATAAGAGAAAAATGCAAATATTTTATCACAAATTTTTACATAAATTTCTCAGTAATTTGTTCTTTCTGCTTCCATTTCTAGAGAATTCTTCAAACAAACCATTTCAATATTGTCTCCGTTGTGTGTGTTTGTTCTAATTACTATGACACACAAATGATTCCCCACAGATTCAACAATTAGGTTTTTCACCTGTGTGTCTTCGTTTATGTTTATTTAAGTCATTTTTACAGGTAAATGATTTCTCACAGGTGTCACAATGATACGGCCTTTCTCCAGTGTGGCTACGAATGTGAACAATAAGATCGGAATTATCGAAGTAGGATTTTCCACAGATTTCACAGTGGAATGTCTTATCTCCAAAATGTTCCCATTTGTGTCTTTTTAAATTATAATCATTAAAGTAAGACTTGCCACATGTTTCACAATGGAAGGCTTTTTCCCCAATGTGTTGTAGTTTGTGTCTTCTTAAACTACTGCTACGGAAGAAAGATTTCCTACATGTGTCACAATGATAAGGCCTTTCTCCTGTATGACTACGAATATGAACAATAAGATCGGAATTATCGAAGAAGGATTTCCCACAGACTTCACAACAGTAGGGGACTATCCCCAGCGTGCTTTTGTTTATGTGTATTCAAGTGGCTTTTATAAGTAAACGATTTCTCACAGACATCACAATGATAGGGCCTTTCTCCAGTGTGGCTACGAATGTGGGCAATAAGATTACAATTATCAAAAAAAGATTTACCACAGATTTCACAGTGAAACGTCTTTTCCCCATCATGAATCCTTTTGTGTCTTTTTAAATCACAATTATTAAAATAAGATTTTGCACATACATCACAATGAAAGGCCTTTTCCCCAATATGTTGCAGCTTGTGCCTGGTTAAATTACTCTTACAGTAGAAATATTTCTCACAGGTTTCGCAAAAGAAGGGTTTTTCCCCCGTGTGGACTCGTTTGTGACTCGTCAAAGAACCCTTAATGGCGAACGACATTCCGCAGATCTCGCAGTGGAATCGTTTTTCTCCCGTGTGTACCGTTTTGTGTTTAGCGAGATGAGACTTCATCAGAAAAGACTGTCCGCAGATCTGGCAATTATAGAGACTTCCTTCGATGTGTTTTCTCTTGTGAACTCGAACGGACTTGGTGGTGCTGAAAGATTCTCCACACATGTTACACTGGAATGGTTTTTCTCCGGTGTGAATTGCCTTGTGAATTTTCAAGGCAGTATTCCTAGCAAAAGACTTCCCGCATGTGTCACAACGGTAAGGTTTCTCTCCCGTGTGAACCCTCTTGTGACTCGGTAAGCAACTTTTATCTGCAAATGATTTTCCACACACATCACAGTGGAAGGGTTTTTCCCCCGTGTGGGTCCGTTTGTGAATAACAAGGCAAAAATTGTACGTAAAAGATTTTCCACATATTTCACAATAAAGATTCCGCTTTGACGATTTTTCTTTACGCGATAAAGTTTTCTTACAAGGGGATGTTCGTTTCTCATTGCCAGATGTCTGTTTAACTGAATCTATATTAAAAGTGTTCGAGTCTTTACAATCCTCCATATTAACTCTGAATAAATTCTTCAAAACTATTGTCTGTAGTTATACTGTATTTAATAATAATAATAATGAAATTATTGTATACAGTGCTCAGGTGCACCACAACTTGTCAGAAAGTGCGTATAAAGTATATCCAGTAATGTACATATGTCTGGGAAGTGAACAGTGTATGAGTCAGATACATGCATGTGTGTGTATGGAGGGGAGAAAATCAGGTGTAGTGTTGGTGAATCTCAGGAATATTGGAAGTTTTGAAGGATGCAGTGCTCCGACAACTAACAACTGATGCCGGCAGTTTGTTCCATGCTTCAACTCTTAGCATGAAAAAATGTTTCTGAAAGAAAATTTAATTATTTTGATAATAATAATAATGAAATTATTGTATACAGTGCTCAGGTGCACCACAACTTGTCAGAAAGTGTGTATAAAGCATATGCAGTAATGTACAAATGTCTGGAAAGTGAACAGTGTATGAGTCAGATAGATGCTTGTGTGTGTATGGAGGGGAGAAAATCAGGTGTAGTGTTGGTGAATCTCAGGAAGCATGGAAGTTTTGGAGGATGCAGTGCTCCGACAACTAACAACTGATGCCGGCAGTTTGTTCCATGCTTCAACTCTTAGCATGAAAAAATGTTTCCGAAAGAAAATTTAATTATTTTGATAATAATAATAATGAAATTATTGTATACAGTGCTCAGGTGCACCACAACTTGTCAGAAAGTGTGTATAAAGCATATGCAGTAATGTACAAATGTCTGGAAAGTGAACAGTGTATGAGTCAGATAGATGCTTGTGTGTGTATGGAGGGGAGAAAATCAGGTGTAGTGTTGGTGAATCTCAGGAAGCATGGAAGTTTTGGAGGATGCAGTGTTCCGACAACTAACAACTGATGCCGGCAGTTTGTTCCATGCTTCAGCAACTCTTAGCATGAAAAAATGTTTCCGAAAGAAAATTTAATTATTTTGATAATAATAATAATGAAATTATTGTATACAGTGCTCAGGTGCACCACAACTTGTCAGAAAGTGTGTATAAAGCATATGCAGTAATGTACAAATGTCTGGAAAGTGAACAGTGTATGAGTCAGATATATGCTTGCGTGTGTATGGAGGGGAAAAAATCAGGTGTAGTGTTGGCGAATCTCAGGAAGCATGGAAGTTTTGAAGGATGCAGTGCTCCGACAACTAACAACTGATGCTGGCAGTTTGTTCCATGCCTCAGCGTGTGTATGGAGGGGAGAAAATCAGGTGTAGTTTGGCAATCTCAGGAAGCGGAAGTTTGAAGGATGCAGTGCTCCGACAACTATCAACTGATGCGGCAGTTTGTTCCATGCTTCAGCAACTCTCAGCGTGAAAAAATGTTTCCTAAAGTCATGGAAGGAGCTGTGCTGTTTTCTGACTTTGTAAACATGTCCAAGGGTGTTAGATGGGTGGAGTTTGAAAAGGTGCTCAGAGTTATTGTTTGTAAGATGGTTGATAATTTTGATAATTTATGGTTCAATTTCTTGGATTATGATATTTAAACCATGGGACTCTCTTTACAAGCGGAGAAAACATGCAATGTAGATATATTTTCTATACAACACCTGGGATGTTTATTGCTGCCTGGGATATCTTAAGGTGACACATATTGTAGACAAGACTTGTATATACGTTAGTAATTGTGGATAAAGTTAAGAGAAGCTATAGTTTTAAAATAAAACGTTTGACATCACTTAAAAAGGACATTTAATTTGGATAGAAAATACGAGCATACAGACTCTTGCAGCTGTTTCTAGACTAGCTCCGCATAGCTCAATCGGTAGAGCATCAGACTTTTTTAGGCGGCGAGCTGGCAGAAACGTTAGTACGCCGGTCGAAATTCGTAGCCGTATTTCGTCTGCCGTTACGTTCTGAGTTCAAATTCCGGCGAGGTCGACTTTGCCTTTCATCCTTTCGGGGTCGATTAAATTAAGTACCAGTTACGCACTGGGGTCGATATAATAGACTTAATCCGTTTGTCTGTCCTTGTTTGTCCTCTCTGTGTTTAGCCCCTTGTGGGTAGTAAAGAAATAGGTATGTGGATCGTCGTATTGAATAAGGATTCCATTAGCTCTGTATTATATCAACGTAGAGATGTAAAAATGAGGGAATATTCCCAGTCGAGGATATTAGTATATTCCATTTGTCAAAACTGAGGGAAGGATTAGAGTAAAATAGGAAGGCGTTGGGTAATGAATTCCATTCATTGAAAACAGAGAAAAAGACAACAACGAAATTCACCGTTAGCAGGTGCGCTGGTGTATTATATCCTCCCTCATTAAAGAGCTTCAGCAGACGATTTTTATAACGAATTACCTCCCTTACACGTTGCTAGGCGAACATTTACCGCAAATCCTCGAGTATAACCCGCATTTTTTCCTCAAACTTTATCGGTCAAAATCCCAAGTGCGTACTATACACGAGGTTAAAAATGAAAAATATTTTCTAAGCAATATCCGAGTCTCTATTTGCTGTCCGGCAATGGAACCTTTTCGGTTTGAACGGCAGTTTTTTTAACAATTTCTAGGTAACTAAAACATTTTAAACTTCGTATACTGATAGAATGTGTTTATAAAACATCTTTTTCTCTTGGCTTTATTGAGAAAATTCTATAGTTTGTAAGATATTTGTTTTTTTTTTCTTCAATTTCTGCAATTTCAACCAATCAATGACATCCATTGAGGTAAAAAAACATTCTGTGCCGTATGAATATGTCCCTCGTTTAAGAAACAGATTGGGTTTATTTACATTTGTGAAGAAAAAAAGATACCCTTTCCCCCCACCCCTAACCCTAACCCTAAAACAGATTAAAATGCAATAGATCAATACTAGGGTCATAATTATGGGTGACAATTTCATACGACACCGCTAGAAAAACTGCCGTTCAAACTGAAAAGATCTCGGCAATGTTTATTCAGACGCATTTTGTGATGTCGGGCGCGAAAATACCTTAAGCTAAGCCTGAAAGCAATGAAGCCATAAAAGAATCATCCATAACTTGCAGTAAGCAACATTTATTAAACGTTATTACTGTTATTTCTTTATTTTCTGCAAACAAAATGCACAAAAAAGCTACACGTTTGCATTATGTTATTTATACAATAATAATAAAGGACGTTACCGTATACAGTTTTACAAACCAAGGACATTATATATATTTATATATTTGTATAATTCTCAAACCAAATGAATACCGAACTGAAGCAGTTTCCTAAATACTTATTCCTTTTATTACATATTTACTTCCAGCTTCCTAAAATAATTTTTATGTCTTTTAGTTGACCTTTGACCATTTGATGTTCATGTACATTTTGTAAGATTTTTCTCAAATAGGCGCAGGAGTGGCTGTGTGGTAAGTAGCTTGCTTACGAACCACATAGTTCCAGGTTCAGTCCCACTGCGTGGGACCTTGGGCAAGTGTCTTCTACTATAGCCTCGGGCTGACCAAAGCCTTGTGAGTGGATTTGGTAGACGGAAACTGAAAGAAGCCTGTCGTATATATGTACATATATATATATGTGTGTGTATCTGTGATTGTCTCCCCACCCAACATCGCTTGACAACCGATGATGGTGTGTTTATGTCCCCGTAACTTAGCGGTTTGGCAAAAGAGACCGATAGAATAAGTACTAGGCTTACAAAGAATAAGTCCTGGGGTCGAGTTGCTCGACTAAAGGCGGTGCTCCAGCATGGCCGCAGTCAAATGACTGAAACAAGTAAAAGAGTAAAGAGTAAAAAATATAACTTTAGTTACATATAAAAGCTGTACACAGTGTATACACTGTGACATTTGTATAGTAAATTTGGTGCAGTTAAGAAGGGTATCCAGCTGTAGAAGACAAGCCAAAGCTGACATTGGGACCTGACATAGCCTTGTGTATTGCTGGACCCTGTCAAACAATCCGACCCATGCCAGCATTGAAAATGGACACGAAATGATGATGATGATACAAATGTGGATGTTTTGTCATAAATTTTTACAGTAATTAGTTATTTTACTTCTATCCCTAAAGAATCATCATCATCATCATTGTTTAACGTCCGCTTTCCATGCTAGCATGGGTTGGACAATTTGACTGAGGACCGGCGAACCAGATGGCTGCACCAGGCTTCAATCTGATCTGGCAGAGTTTCTACAGCTGGATGCCCTTCCTAACGCCAACCAGTGTGTCTTTTATGTACCACCAGCACAAGGGCCAGTCAGGTGGTACTGGCAATGTTTGGCGAAACGAGCTGGCAGAAACGTGTGGCGGCGAGCTGGCAGAAACGTTAGCACGCCGGGCGAAATGCTTAGCGGTTTTTCGCCTGCGTTACGTTCTGAGTTCAAATTCCGCCGAGGTTGACTTTGCCTTTCATCCTTTCGGGGTCGATAAATTAAGTACCAGTTACACACTGGGGTCGATATAATCGACTAAATACCTTTGTTTGTCCCCTCTGTGTTTAGCCCCTTGTGGGTAATAAAGAAATAGGTACTGGCAATGTTTCCAAGAAATCAGCTCAATAATATTTTCCTGATGAGATCTATATTTGTTTCTTTAACAAGACACTTTTATAATAAAAATAATTTCTCTAGAAATTTCATGTCAATATAATTTTACGTTTGGATTTTCCAATCATGCTTAATGAGATAATGTCTGTAAGAAATCATTATGATAAATAACCCTGAAAAGATGATATTTTTTTTCCAGGATGCATTAGGGGACAATAAAAGTAAAACAGAAAATACTAGGTTTACATATTTAGAATAACGCTTTTATTTCCTCCATATCTATTCACACACAAGTTTATAATTCCCAACTGTTTTTGTAAAAGAGTGTCCTGGGTTCAGTCCCACTATGTAGCACCTTCAGCAAGTGTCTTCTACTACAGCCTCGGGATAACACAAAACCATGTATTTCTCTAGAAATTTCATGTCTAATTTTATGTTTGGGTTTTCCAATCATGCTTAATAAGAAGACAAGTTTATAATTCCTAGGTGTGTTTGTAAAAGTGTGTCTCACATATCAAGGTACATTGTAAATTGCGATACAAAATTTCAAAGAGAAACAATTCCAACGTAATTCACCATGAAAAATCTCCAATATTAAAAGATCACATTTATTACAAGGGAAGCATTCCTCATGAGTGGTTGTATACTGTCAATTTAACGTGACAGTAGGGGATTACACCACCGCTGTTTAGCCCTAGGAAGCATCGACGCTTCCTGATGGCTTCGACACATTTTTTTTTTTTTTCCTGTGTCCTTATATATTTACGAAGGGGAGACAAACACCCCCAGCAACCAGGCCTGCATCTAGAGACATGCATGTTTCAGGGTCTTTGCCCATCATCGGTCTAGAGTAGCAGAAGCCTGCCAGCCGCAGATATCTGTCCCGACTTCGTAAATATATATATCTAATTTTCAGTGACGTTTATTCACTGATTACCAAAAAAATGTGTCAAAGCCATCAGGAAGCGTTGATGCTTCCTAGGGCTAAATAGCAGTCACGTTGAATTGACAGTATACAACCATTCTATCGCCCCACCACCGTACATATCTCTATGAGATATTTAGAAATTTAATATTTCATTCCTCATGGATCATAACTCTAAGGCTTTCTCAAAGTGTTTTTTACGTTTGTGTTGAGTCAAATCGCTAAGAATTACAAATGATTTCTCACAGATGTCACAATGGTAAGGCCTTTCTCCAGAGTGACCCCGTTTATGTCTGTTCAGGTGACTACTACAGGTAAAAGCTTTCCCGCAGATATCACAAAAACAGGGCCTTTCTCCTGTGTGAGTACGAACGTGAACAATAAGGTTACAATTATCAAAGAAGGATTTTCCGCAGATTTCACAGTGAAATGTTTTTTCGCCATCATGTTTTATTTTGTGTCTTTTCAAATCACAATTATTAAAATAAGATTTACCACATAATTCGCAGTGGAATTCTTTTTTCCCAGAGTGTTGGAGTTTGTGCTTTGTCAAATTGCTTCTAGAAGAGTAATTTTTCCCACACGTTTCACA
Source organism: Octopus sinensis (assembly GCF_006345805.1). Lineage (NCBI taxonomy): Eukaryota > Metazoa > Mollusca > Cephalopoda > Octopoda > Octopodidae > Octopus > Octopus sinensis. The sequence goes on from NC_043024.1 coordinate 4,200,937, forward strand.
GTGGAACGGTTTTTCCCCGGTGTGGACTCTTTTGTGACCAACGAGTTGCGAATTGTTAATAAAAGATTTGCCACATGTTTCACAATCGTGAAGCTTCTCCCTCGAGTGTTTCCTTTTGTGGAGTGTAAGAAGATAGTTCTTAGCAAAAGATTTACCACATGTGTCACAATTATGAAGCTTCTCCCGAGTGTGTTTTCTCTTGTGGAGCGTAAAAAGGGAGTTCTTTGTAAACGATTTACCACATGTTTCGCAGTGGTAAGTTTTTACTTTCATGTGGCTTTTCATATGAGTAACAAGCGTTGACCTATTAATGAAGCATTTCCCACATAAATCACAAGGGTAAGGTCTCTCTCCGGTGTGTATTCGTTTGTGAATTCTTAAGGCGCTGCTAGTCACGAAAGATTTCCCACATGTGATGCACTGAAACGGTTTCTCTCCAGTATGGATTCTATTGTGATACGTCACGGATCGGTTACTGGCAAAGGACTTTCCACATATTTCACAGCAGAATGGTTTTTCCCCGGTGTGGCTCCGTTTATGAATAATAAGGGGATACTTATACGCGAACGACTTACCACATGTTTCACAAGAATACGGCTTTTCTCCCGTGTGGCTTCGTACATGGTCAACAAGCCGAGAATTATGACTGAATAATTTACCACATGTCTGACACGAAAAACATTTTTCGCCCGTGTGCATTTTTTTGTGAATCTTTAAATAACATTTATCCACAAATGATTTTCCACACGTGTCACACCTGTAGGGTTTTTCACCTGTGTGACTACGTTTGTGGAGGACAAGGTGAGCTTTCTGGTTCAGCAATTTCCCGCAAATTTCACATCGAAACGGTTTTTTACCCGTATGCAATCTTTTGTGCTTCGTTAAATTACTTTTATTCACAAAAGTTTTTCCGCAAATTTTACACTCAACATTACTCCGCTTTGAACTTCCGTTATCAGACAAAGGTTCCTTACCCTCGGATGTCTCTTTAACGAACCTATATCATCGGAAACGTTTGTGTCAGAAGTGTCCAACTCATTACCATCCTCCATATTCACTCTTGCAGAAATTCTTCAAAACTGGGGGTCGATAAATTAAGTACCAGTTGTGTACTGTGGTCAAGCTAATCAACTGGTCCCCTCTCCCAAATTTCAGGCCTTGTGCCTAGAAAAAAATTAACTGATCCTCTTGTATTTTCTTTTGCCCAAAGCCCAGGAACTTTTGCAAACCCCATCGAATATGAAATCAAATTTACGAGAAGGAGTTCTCGTGTCCCACTATGCAAAGTCTTCCCTACAGATTTAGGATTGCGTTTCTTGTCTTATGATATCCAAATCATGGCACTCAGCTTACATTAGAAGGTTCGTTGCTGGCTGGAATGTCTCCAAGCGGAACACATATTGCAGATGAGCGCTTCTGTATCTCCATGAATAATTGGGCATATGTTTGACAGAAATTATGTATCCTGGAAACAGAAGGAGAGCAGATACCCATAAGTGATTGGTAGCAGGTGTGCTGGTGGAATTGGTAGTCTTGTATGACGGGTTGTAATGGAACATTCAGCACAACTGTAAAAGGAAGAAAATATATGACTGTGTAAGATAAATGTTTAAGAGAGAAAACGTGTGTGTGTATATATACATACATGTACATATACACCTACAAGATTGTTAATTGCATATGGAATAACAGTTTACAATGTGGTGTTGCAATCATCATCATCATCATCATCATCGTTTAGATGATGATGATGATGATTGCAACACCACATTGTAAACTGTTATTCCATATGCAATACAAATAATCCATACTTTTCCATTTGAATGTCCCGCAGGAGTGGCTGTGTGGTAAGTAGCTTGTTTACCAACCACATGGTTCCGGGTTCAGTCCCACTATGTGGCACCTTGGGTAAGTGTCTGCTACTATAGCCTCGGGCCGACCAAAGCCTTGTGAGTGAACTTGGTAGATGGAAACTGAAAGAAGCCTGTTGTGTATGTGTGTGTAGGTTTGTGTCCCCCCCACCACAATTTCACTTGACAACTGATGCTGGTGTGTTTACGTCCCCCGTAACTTAGCAGTTCAGCAAAAGAATCCGATGGAATAAGTACTAGGCTTACAAAAAATAAGTCCTGGGGTTGATTTACTTGACCAAAGGCGATGCTCCAGCATGGCCGCAGTCAAATGACTGAAACAAGTAAAAGAGTAAACACACACAACGCCCAGTCTGGGAATCTAAACCGCGATCCTCCAACCGCAAGTCCGCTGCCCTAACCACTGGACCATTGCGCCTCCACTTGCTGCAGCAAGTGATGATAGTTGTATTACTGTTGGTGACAGTGATGGTCTTAATTGGGTTGATGGACTTATTCTATCGGACTCTTTTGCCGAACCGCTAATTTACGGGGATGTAAACACACCAGCATCGGTTGTCAAGCAATGTTAGGGGGACAAACACAGACACACAAACACACACACGCATATACATATATACGACGGGCTTCTTTTCAGTTTCCGTCTACCAAATCCACTCACAAGGATTTGGTCGGCCCGAGGCTATAGTAGAAGACACTTTCCCAAGATGCCATGCAGTGGGACTGAACCCGGAACCATGTGGTTGGTAAGCAAGCTACTTACCACACAGCCACTCCTGTGTTTATTGAGCGAAAACACATAAAGCTCCACGATGCTCCAGCAGAGGGTGGTGGCGACCCCTGTTGTACTGTTTCGCCCCAACTTTCTCTCACTCTTTCTTCCTGTTTCTTGTCCCCCGACTTCCTACGCAACCGCCGAGCCTGGATGCACATTCATCCATCCGTCGATGTTCTCGGTGTCGGGGAGGCTGACCTGCTTTCTCTTCTGCGGGTCTTACGAATAGCAAAGGACCACGTTTCGACTTCTTCCATCTTGCGAGCTCTGGGACGAAGACCGATTCGCTCAACAGCAACAGCAGCAGCTGCCACTGTCTGATTGAGTATTTTCACGACCAACAACAACAGTACCAAATATCAGTGTATGTATAACGTACATCCATCAAATGTATGGTGTATGTCACAATGCAATCAGAACATGGCTCTGATATGTGGATTTAAATCACGTTCTGACTTCAAATTCCGCCGAGGTCGACTTTGCCTTTCATCCTTTCGGGGTCGATAAAGTACCCGTTGTGCACAGGAGTCGATATAGTCAACGGCGGAGGTAAAGAATACGTACACCACCCGTTTTCGGCGTAACAAAAACCCTAACCCTAACCACAGGGTATGCGTATTCTTTACTTTCGCCTAATCAACCACCCCTTTCACCGAAATTGATGGCCTTGCACCATAATTTGGCACTAATTAAGAAGAATGGTCTCGGGGCGCGTACTCGCGCTAGCTAGTCGATCCTTACTTTGTGTTTTTGTATTTCATTTACTTTGTTTTTGGGCGATCCTTCGGTATAGGTGGCTTTGTTTACATTTCTGAAGATAACAGAAACCCTTTTCTCCCACCCCTAACCCTAACCCCCCCATATATATACAAAAAAAAAACCACTTCTTGAAATGTATTCGGTACCTATACCGAAGTAACGCCTGTTTTTGTGTTTTATTTACTTTGTGTAAAAAAATTTATTTATTTTGTTTTATGTTTTATTTACTTTGCTAGGAAGTCGTTGTAGGATCGACTAGTCACGACTAGCTAGAGCGGATGCGCGCACCGGGGCCACTCTTCTTAAGTAGTACCCCATAATTTGAACTCAGTATTTTAAGATTTAAATATCAAATATTTAACTTAAGAAGAGTGGTCCCGGTGCGCGCACTCACGCATCCGCTCTAGCTAGTCGTGACTAGTCGACCCTACAACGACTACGTAGCAAAGTAAATAAAACACAAAATAAATAATTTTATTTGAAACAAAGTAAATAAAACACAAGGAACAGGCGTAACTTCGGTATAGGTACCGGATACATTTCAAGAAGTGTTTTTTTTATATATATATATATAGGGGGTTAGGGTTTGGGGTGGGAGAAAAGGGTTTCTGTTATCTTCAGAAATGTAAACAAAGCCACCTATACCGAAGGATCGCCCCAAAACAAAGTAAATAATTTTTTTACAACAAAGTAAGGATCGACTAGCTAGCGCGAGTGCGCGCACCGGGACCACTCTTCTTAAGTAGTGCCAAATTATGGTGCAAGTCCATCAATTTCGGTGAAAGGGGTGGTTGATTAGGCGAAAGTAAAGAATACTGGTTTTCTGGATCTACCCAAGTTAAATGTTAAAAAAAAACCCCGAGAAGAATCTAGAAAAACCAAATGGATATTACGAAGCCAATGAAATAAAAACAAAAACAAAATTCCTGCAAATTGGCTTCGAAAAAGAAGCCGAACGTGACAACCCCGTCGTAGAATTTGGATTGCCTGAAACTTACCAAGTGGGTCGTGTCGTTAATAAATTTTCTCTAGCTTCAACGATTCCGGGTAACGTGGGTTAAATGGTCCTACGAGAACCACATTCAATGATGATCGATTTCTTTTCTCCTTTATATCCCGAATCGATCGGAAATCGAAGAAACATCAAAGAATACAAAAAGGTGATCGCGAAATAAAAAGCGACAGGAATCGGCGTCAATTCTTAATTAGGAACAGTAATAAGGGTGAATACAAAAGTCAACGTGGCTTGCCTGAAACGAAATCATTTCTTCACAATTGATAAAATGGGCGTTCACCACTAAATTTTCGTCTATATTTTCGATTAGGTTGAATTGATATTTATTTCTATACGTTGAATATTTGAAATACCGACTGGGAAAGGGGGGGGAGGGGGAGAGAGATGAGAATAATTTCAATTTAAGTTTTCTTTTACTATGTGAATATCACACTTTTTAAAGGAATAAATAGGCAGATCTTTTCGGTTTAAACGGCAGTTTCTGACATAATTTCCACGTAACTAAACACTTTTAAACTTCGTATACTGGTAGGATGTGTTTATAAAACATCTTTCTCTCTTGGCTTTATTGAGAAAATTCTATAGTTTGTAAGATATTTGTTGGTTTTTTTTTTTCAATTTCTGCAATTTCAACCAATCACTGACGTCTATTGAGGTAAAAAACAAACATTCTGTGCCGTATGAATATGTCCCTCGTTTAAGAACAAGATTGGGTTTATTTACATTTCTGAAGAAAAAAAGATACCCTTCCCCCCACCCCTTACCCTAAACCTAAAACAGATTGAAATGCAATAGATCGATACTAGGGTCATAATTATGGGTGACAATTTCATATGACACCGCTAGAAAAAACTGCCATTCAAACCGAAAAGATCCAAATATGCAAATACTCGTACATTACTTACAATTTTACACAAAGCGTCGGTTTTTATACGAATGATTTCTTTGTGAATCATGCCCTTAATTTATTTCATTCCCCATAAATTATACACTGAGAGAGAAAAATGTTTCTGAAACTCATAATCGCATGCTCCCATCCCTTTTCTCTACACAGCACAGTACCTTGATTTTCGACAACTATGAATGAATGCATGCATGCATGTATATATATATATATATAAAAGTTTGGATTTTATTCCCTCAAATAATAAATATTATATATATATATATATTGTTGTATTTCGGAATGGTCATTTTGCCAGTTTAGCCAATAAAAACACACGCACTATATATTTGGTGTTATTTTGCTTCAGTGTTATTTATTTTTTACATTAATCTTAATCTTATTTCGGCCAGAGTTCTTTTGTCACACTCCTGTGACCTCATCAGTGGTCCTTTGCTTTCTTCTTTCTTATTTGTGTGTCTCTCCTTACTAACGATCAGCCATTTTGTATTTCTATTGTATTATTGGCTAAACTGGCAAAATGACCATTCCGAAAAACAACAATATCTGTTTCAACACACGACTTCACATAAAAAATCTTGCACAACAAATATATATACATATATATATATATATATATATATATAGGTAAACAGTAAAAATAATTACAGACATGGACAAGAACATGAAACACCACAGAGACGACACAAGAACCACAGGACGGGACATTCGAAGCCCTCAGTCATCAGTCAAGAACCAGATCATCTTAGCAATTTCGGCTGATTAATCTTGAGATTGCTCCGATATGGCCAGCCAGCCAAGGGAAATCTAAGCCAAGCGCATTAGATCCCCTGGAAGAAAGCTTCGAATGTATACAACACGAGGACGGAAAACGAACGAAGTACACGAACAAAAATACAGAATACGTGACACCAATAAGAATACAAAAACGTAAAAACAATAACGGTAAAAATAAAAAAAAAAATAAACAACAAAACAAAACCAGGACGTGGGACAAGGGTCTTTCGACAGGACGAGTTGAGTATGGGGCTGGCTTGTGAAGTTGTGCCTAATGGCCACGGGGAGACGAACAAATACGTGTTGCTTCTGCGGCTGCTGAAAACGTAAAGAGCGCTCAACGGCGGCTAGCTGTCACGTGAGAACAGAAGACAGGAGAAAGGGACAGATGAAAAGAGAGAGAAGGTGGACGAGGGAGGAGAAGAAAGAGACAGATCGAGGGGGCTGGAGGTGAGAGAGATAGAGAAACGTAGAAGGGGGGGGGGAAGATGGATGGGGGGGGGGAAGAAAGGAAGGGGAATAAGGGAGGAGAGAGAGAGAGAGAAAGAGACAGATTAAGAGTCGTATCAATGCTAGAGAAAAAATATACTTATCGTATAAGGTCAATTGTGGATACGTAGCCGCCGATTATATAGGTAAACAGTAAAAATAATTACAGACATTATATATATATATATATATACAGGGGTTGGACAAAATAATGGAAACACCTTAAATTTTCAAACAAATTTATTTGAATATGGGGTAGGACCACCTTTGGCAGTAATAATTTTATTTTCTCCAGTCTGTGTTCACATATATGTTTATAATTTCCAAATGCTTTTCTAAAACAGTTTCTCTCAAATAAGACCAGGTTTTTAGCCTGAGTGTTGAGGACTCAAAATGATTAAATGTATTTCACCACAAAAAAAAATTTAGAAAAGAGACACATCAAGTGTAGGAAGAGAATATTCAATATTTTACCAAATTTGTCACAAAAGCTATTTAAAATGTTGAGGACTCAAAATGATTAAATGTATTTCACCACAAAAAAAAATTTAGAAAAGAGACACATCAAGTGTAGGAAGAGAATATTCAATATTTTACCAAATTTGTCACAAAAGCTATTTAAAATGTTGAGGACTCAAAATGATTAAATGTATTCACCACAAAAAAAAAATTAGAAAAGAGACACATCAAGTGTAGGAAGGAAGAGAATATTCAATATTTTACCAAATTTGTCACAAAAGCTATTTAAAATGTTGAGGACTCAAAATGATTAAATGTATTTCACAACAAAAAAAAATTTAGAAAAGAGACACATCAAGTGTAGGAAGAGAATATTCAATATTTTACCAAATTTGTCACAAAAGCTATTTAAAATGTTGAGGACTCAAAATGATTAAATGTATTTCACCACAAAAAAAAATTTAGAAAAGAGACACATCAAGTGTAGGAAGAGAATATTCAATATTTTACCAAATTTGTCACAAAAGCTATTTAAAATGTTGAGGACTCAAAATGATTAAATGTATTTCACCACAAAAAAAAATTTAGAAAAGAGACACATCAAGTGTAGGAAGAGAATATTCAATATTTTACCAAATTTGTCACAAAAGCTATTTAAAATGTTGAGGACTCAAAATGATTAAATGTATTTCACCACAAAAAAAAATTTAGAAAAGAGACACATCAAGTGTAGGAAGAGAATATTCAATATTTTACCAAATTTGTCACAAAAGCTATTTAAAATTTTTCAAAGAATATTGACGTTTTCGTTTCATATTTTTGGTGAATTAGTGAATTATTTTACAAAACTGAATACTATTATTGTTTAATAAGTGTTGATATACTGAAACAAAAAGACAACTTATTTTTTAAATCTCTTTAATTTATAGCTAGTTTATAGATTCAATTGTTTTTTTTTCTTCGGTTATTTGTCTCTACAACACTTGGAACCTTCTGTGCCCATCTCTCACTAATTCCCTGAATATCCAACGTTTGGCAGAAACATTAGCACGCCAGGCGAAATTCTTAGCTGTATCTTGTCTGTCTTTATATTCTGTGTTCAATTTCCGCTGAGATCATCCTTTCGGGGTCAATAAATTAAGTACTAGTTCTGTACTGGGGTCGATCTAATCGACTGGCCCCCCTCCCGCAAAAGTTCAGGCCTTGTCCCCTAGAAGAGAAAAGAATTAACTGATCCTCCTGTATTTTCTTTTGCCCAAAGCCCAGGAACTTTTGCGCACCCCATCGAATATGGTGGTAGACTTATGGTCACATTACTAGCACTCGAGCCCCGTGCTAGTAGGGTGCTAAGAACACCATCCGAGCATGATCATTGCCAGAGTGGCTATCTGGCCTCCGTGCTGGTGGCATGTAAAAGACACCATTTGAGCGTGATCGTTACCAGCATCGCCTTACTGGCACCTGTGCTGGTGGCATGCGTAAAAGATTCGAGCGAGGTTGTTGCTAGTACTGCCTGACTGGCTCCGTGCCGGTGGCAAGTAAAAGCACCCACTACACTCTCGGAGTGGTTGGCGTTAGGAAGGGCATCCAGCTGTAGAAACTCTGCCAGATCAAGTTTGGAGCCTGGTGCAGCCATCTGGCTTCCCAGTCCTCAGTCATTCGTCCAACCCATGCTAGCATGGAAAGCGGACATTAATGACGATGATGATTTCTCACGTTGTGATATCAGTGCCGATGGCACGTAAGAGAGCCATCCGAACGTGGCCGTTGCCAGCGCCGCCCCGACTGGCCTCCGTGCCAGTGGCACGTAAAATGCACCATCCGATTGTGGCCGTTGCCAGCCTCGTCTGGCACCTGTGCAGGTGGCATGTAAAAGCACCCACTACACACTTGGAGTTGTTGGCGTTAGGAAGGGCATCCAGCTGTAGAAACATTGCCAGATAAGACTGGGCCTGGTGCAGCCATCTGGTTCGCCAGCCCTCAGTCAAAATCGTCCAACCCATGCCAGCATGGAAAATGGACGTTAAATGAAGAAGATGATGATGATGATTTCTCATGTCCCACTTTTCAAATTCTTACCTACAGTGTGCGTCCGTTTGTGTTTAGTCAAATGACTGTTACATATAAAAGATTTCCCGCAGATTTCACAATAATATGGCCTTTCCCCCGTGTGCCTTCGGTTGTGCGTGTTCAAGGAGCTTTTACAAGTAAACGAATTTCCACAGATGTCACAATGATACGGCTTTTCCCCGGTGTGTCTTTGTTTGTGTTTATTCAAACTACTTTTACTGACAAAAGATTTCTCACAGATGTCGCAATGATAAGGCTTTTCTCCAGTGTGACTACGGATGTGGGCAACAAGATTACAATTATCAAAGAAAGATTTTCCGCAGATTTCACAGTGAAACGTTTTCTCGCAATTATGAATCCGTTCGTGTCTTTTTAAATCATCATTATTAAAGTAAGATTTTCCACATATTTCACAGTGGAATTCTTTTTTCCCAACGTGAATTATTTTGTGTCTGGTTAAATTACTGTTTGAGGAGAAATATTTCCCACAAATATCACACTGCGAGGGTTTGTCCCCTGTGTGGACCCTTTTATGAGCAACCAGTAAATAATTATTTAGGAAGGACTTGCCACAGATTTCACAGTGAAATGGTGTGTCCCCAGTGTGAACTCTCTTGTGACCAACGAGGAGAGAATTATTCAAGAATGATCTCCCACAGACTTCACAGGTGTAACGTTTACCTTCGGTGTGTAATCTCTTGTGGACTCCGAGAGAATATATATTAGCAAATAATTTCCCACAGGTTTCACAGTGGTGAGATTTTTCCGCGCTGTGGGTCCTCTTGTGTTTCGTTAAGAAGCTCTTATAAGCATAAGACTTTCCACATATTTCACACCTGTAGGGTTTTTCACCTGTGTGGCTACGAATGTGGAGGACAAGGAGGTAATTGTAAGCGAATAATTTTCCGCATATTTGACAGGAGAATGGTTTTTCCCCGCTGTGCCTCTTTTTGTGGGCCTTTAAATAATAATATTCCACAAAAGACTTTCCACATATTTCACAGTTGTAAAGTTTTTCTTCCGTGTGAATTTCCTCGTGAGCATTCAAAGTACTTTCATCAACAAATTTTTTTCCACATATTTCACAGCGGAAAGGTTTTTCCTCAGTGTGACTACGTTTGTGGACAACAAGATGAGACTCCCGATTCAATGATTTTCCGCTGATTTCATACCGAAGTGGTCTTTCCCCAGCGTGTAACCTTTTGTGTTTTTTTAAATTACTGCAATTTACAAAAGATTCCCCACAAATTTCACAATTAATAGTTCTCTGTAATGAACTTTCATTATCAGATAATGGTTTCTTACCATGAGATAATGGTTCCTCAGCACCAGATGTCTGTTTAACCGAATCTATATTCCCAGAAATATCTGTGTTAGAAGTGTCTGAGTGATTACCATCCTCCATATTAACTCTGGAGGAATTCTTGAAAACTGATGTCTGTGGATATAATCTATTACAGTTCAATTTCTTGTCTTATGATTACCCATCTCATGGGACTTTGTTTACAGGTGGAGGAAATATACAATGTAGATTTATTTTTTGCAGAACACTCAGAATGTTTGTTTCTGGCTGGGAAACCTCCAAGTGGCACACATGTTGTGGACAAAGACACTACGTTAATAATTGCAGATAGAGTGAAAAGAAGTTAAGTAGTTTGAAGTCTTAGAGAAAGAAGGCATCCATAAATAACTGGTAGCAAGGATTCTGGTGGAATTGGTATTTTCTTATGACCCCATACACTAGCTGGCTTCCGGTATGCAGAGTTCTTGACTGGTAGCACTTGCATATGCAAGTTGTTTGCAAAACATCTATATATATATATATATATATATATATACCGGAGTAAACACATAAATGTGAAACAAGGTGGAAAAAAAAGTATTCAAATACCAGGGGTAGAGTAAGCAAAAACTGTCCGACGAACGGCAACGTGAAACTCAGAGTAACAGGTTTTGTTGAATTTTCTGCAGCCTAAAATAAAGTATATATATATATATATATATATATATATCACTGTGATCACTGTGACTGACCAGGCTATCAGATGTTGCTACACATCGCTGGTCACAATGTGTTTCGCATTGTTTTAGCCTTCGAATGACGCCACCCCACTGGCTATATATATATATTTGGCTTAGATTTTCCTTTGGGGGCTGCCCAGATCGGAGCAATCTCAAGATTAATCAGCCGAAATTGCGAAGATGATCTGGTTCTTGACTGATGACTGAGGGCTTCGAATGTCCCGTCCTGTGGTTCTTGTGTCGTCTCTTTGGTGTTTCATGTTCTTGTCCATGTCTGTATTTATTTTTTACAGTTTACATATATATATATATATATATATATATATATATATATATATATATATCTTTTCTATGTAACACTAGAATATCTATTACAGGCTGAGACGTCTCCAAGTGGCACACATGTTGTAGACAAAACGACTTGTATATCTACGTTAATAATTATGAATAGAGTTAGCTGAAGTTATCTACAATGAAAGCAAAGTGAGAGAGACAACATCTGTAGTTATCTACAATGAAAGCAAAGTGAGAGAGCCAACATCTGTAACTGACTGGCAGCAGACGTCCTGGTGCAATCGGTATCTTTGACTGGTTGGTTGTAATGGTACGCTGAACACATCTGTAAAGGAAGAAAATATATGATTGCATAAGATAGATGTTGAAAAGCGGTGACGTGAGTCTGCATAAACATACATATATACACATACAGGCGCAGGAGTGGCTGTGTGGTAAGTAGCTTGCTTACCAACCACATGGTTCCGGGTTCAGTCCCACTGCGTGGCACCTTGGGAAAGTGTCTTCTGCTATAGCCCCGGGCCAACCAATGCCTTGTGAGTGGATTTAGTAGACGGAAACTGAAAGAAGCCTGTCATATATATGTATATGTATATATGCGTGTGTGTGAGTGTGCATTTGTGTATGTGTGTTTGTCCCCCTAGCATTGCTTGACAACCGATGCTGGTGTGTTTACGTCCCCGTCACTTAGCGGTTCGGCAAAAGAGACCGATAGAATAAGTACTGGGCTTACAAAGAATAAGTCCCGGGGTCGATTTGCTCGAATAGAGGCGGTGCTCCAGCATGGCCACAGTCAAATGATTGTAACAAGTAAAAGAGTAAAAGAGAATACATACGTTGGATTGTAAACCACATGTGGTAGAAAAGTTTAAAACGTGTTGTGAAGCTAATATAAATAATACTCTCTTTTACTTGTTTCAGTCATTTGACTGCGGCCATGCTGGAGCACCGCCTTTAGTTGAGCAAATCGACCCCGGGACTTATTCTTTGTAAGCCCAGTACTTATTCTATCAGTCTCTTTTGCCAAACCGCTAAGTTAACGGGGACGTAAACACACCAGCATCGGTTGTCAAGCAATGCTAGAGGGACAAACACAGACACACACATATATATATATACATATATACAACAGGCTTCTTTCAGTTTCTGTCTACCAAATCCACTCACAAGGCATTGGTCAGCCCGGGGCTATAGCAGAAGACACTTGCCCAAGATGCCACGCAGTGGGACTGAACCGGGAACCATGTGGTTGGTTAGCAAGCTACTTACCACACAGCCACTCCTGTGCCTACATAAATTTATAAATTTTTAATTATCATTTTGTATCAAATGACACCAAAATCATGTTGTGCTGTCCCCTCTATGTAAACCCTTTATGGGGAATAAAGAATCATGTGTTTACTTCGCAAGTTGTGAAACTTGGGTTTTTGTGATCATGTGTATGCTGTAGTATGGACAGGAACATAGAGCCAACTTGGGAAGTCTGTCACATAGACATTGAGCATTCTTCAGCAAGCTTAGGACAACGAGGCAATGTGACATACACCAAGGTTTCGAGTGGTATGGGTGCTTAAAAAAACAGAGGAACGTCCCTGGAGGTCTGTCAGTCGAGAGCTCTACTGCGATGTTTTGAAGCATTTCCAGGTGGACGTTGGGTATGTGGAGCGCGAAGAATTGAATTCTTCATGATGACAATACACCCTGTCACCAAGCTCTCTGCACTCATGAGCTTCTCGCCAAAAACAACATGGTGTTGCTCCTGCGCCTACCCTATTCGCCAGATGCAGACATCCATCTCTTCACCAAGATGAAAATGCAGCTCAAAGGTCGTCGTTTTAATTTTGTTACCGAGATCCAGAGTGAATCATAAAAGGTCCTTGATTCGCTTATGGAAAACGACTTCCAGGCCAAATTCCAAAAGTGACTGGAATGCTGGGACCGGTGTAATTGCTTCACAAGGTTGCTATTTCGAACGAGTTTTTTTTAAACTCAAGTAAATATGTGATAAGCTTCTTTCAGTTTCCGTCAATTAAATCCACTCACAAGGCTTTGGTCGGCTCAGAACATTAGTAGAAGACACATACCCAAGGTAACACGCAGTGGGACTGAACGCAGAACCGTGTGGTTGAGAAACAAGCGTTTTACTACACGACCATGTGTGCAGCTATGTAACAAAATAGCACTGCTATATGTAGAAAGAAAATTATTCATTTATCTGTAAATAGATGGATATATCCATCTATCTATCTATTTATCTCTCTATACATAAACACATACACACCTATATATATATATATATATATTATATATATATATTATATATATAATTAAATCCACTCGCAAGGCTTTGGTCGGCTCAGATCATTAGTAGAAGACACATACCCAAGGTAACACGCAGTGGGACTGAACGCAGAACTATGTGGTTGGGAAGCAAGCTTTTTACCACGCAACCACGTCAGCGCATACGTGTGCGGCTGCATTTTTAGTCTGTATGGAAGCGGGGAAATGTCTGTGATTATATATACGTATTTCGAAATGCTGAGTGAAAGCAGTGTTCTTCATACGGTACAAGTCTTGTCAAATTTAAAGGGAGGAATTTGACAAGACAGTCAGTCACCGGCTGACACTCGCTGACGATACATCGAAGAGGCCAGGGAACAGAAGAAAGAAGAAGAAAGAAGACGTGTACCCAACAGCAGAGCTGAAGACACCTCCGAAAGGGTGGGCCCCGCCACGTCAAAACGGTAGAGGAGTAGGGGCCGAAACCGGACGTGGTTCCTCCTGATGATGTCTTGAGCAGACCACGAAGCACGGTTGTAATTGTTCCTATGATTTAAAGAAGATAAAAAGCCAAAGTCCTATTCTACACCCATCCAAATGAGAAAACAAAAGCCATAACCTGGTCATTATGAAGCCAACCAAAAGAAAAAGAAAAGCTAAATTCCTGAAATTTGGCTTTTAAAGACAAGACAAATGCGACATCAGTCTGATATAATTAATCTACCCGAAACTTACCCCAGGGTGGCCGTGTCGTTGACAAATTTTTCTCTCGCTTCAATGATTTCTGGTCGCACGAGTCAAATGTCCCTAAACATCATTTGACCCTACGAGAAAGGCAATCAATGGTATCGATCCCTTTTCTCCCCTAATATCTCGGCCGATCGGAAATCAAAGAAACGTAAACAAAGTAAACAATTATTGCGGGAAAAAGTGACATTAAACGGTGTCGATTTCCAATTAGGAACAGCAAAAAGGGTGAATACAAAAGTCGACATGGCATGCCTGAAAAGAAATCAATTCTTCACAATTGATAAATTGGGCTTTCACCAGTCAATCTTCGTTGGCGATGTTACGGTATAAGTACCGGTGTACTTCCGGAAGTACCAGATACATTTCAAAAAAGTGTTGTTTTTTTTTATATATGGGGGTGTCACTCTTTTACTCTTTACTCTTTTACTTGTTTCAGTCATTTGACTGCGGCCATGCAGGAGCACCGCCTTTAGTCGAGCAAATCGGCCCCGGGACTTATTCTTTTTGTAAGCCCAGTACTTATTCTATCGGTCTCTTTTTGCCGAACCGCTAAGTTACAGGGACGTAAACACACCAGCATCGGATATCAAGCGATGTTGGGGGTGGGGGACAAACACAGACACACAAACACACACATATATATATATATTGACATATATACGACGGGCTTCTTTCAGTTTCCGTCTACCAAATCCACTTTGGTCGGCCCGAGGCTATAATAGAAGACACTTGTCCAAGATGCCACGCAGTGGGACTGAACCCGGAACCATGTGGTTGGTAAACAAGCTACTTACCACACAGCCACTCCTGCGCCTATTTCTTTGTATGTGTTTAATTTCTGATCTACTGGCTGTGAAAAGAGAATTAGGTCTGCCATCCCTTCCACTTATGACTATATCTCGCCTTTTAAAGATAAAATACATTTCCTAAACAGTATTCCCGTTATTTGCACACTTAATCATGGAAGCACTCCGTTGGTTACGACGATGAGGGTTCCGGTTGATCTGAATCAACGGAACAGCCTGCTCGTGAAATTAACGTGTAAGTGGCTGAGCACTCCACAGACACGTGCACCCTTAACGTAGTTCTCGGGGATATTCAGCGTGACACAGAGAGTGACAAGGCCGGCCCTTTGAAATACAGGTACAACAGAAACAGGAAGTAAGAGTGGGAGAAAGTTGTGGTGAAAGAGTACAGCAGGGATCACCACCATCCCCTGCCGGAGCCACGTGGAACTATAGGTGTTTTCACTCAATAAACACTCACAACGCCCGGTCTGGGAATCGAAACCGCGAGTCCGCTGCCCAAACCACTGGGCCATTGCGCCTCCACTCCTAAACAGTATTCCCGTTATTTTCACACTTAATCAACCAAGTACAGAAATCAAGTGGAACAATTCAAATGGAGTTATTTCCCTGTAGATGACAATGAAATATTTTTTAATGAAAGAAAAAAACATTTTTTAAGCAATAATAAATCTTAGAGCGACTTATAAACAGTTGCTGCAACACATCGTGGCGTATATTTGCCATTTAAATATGGCTAACCCCTAAGGGTGGATACTACTGTAGTTTGTAGGCAAATATACGTCACAAAACATTTTTTGGTTTTCGAAAATCTAACTTTATTCAGTTCTACGTTTGGTAATTACGAGCAACACTCATTAACATCATCCATGTTACCAAAATTCATAACAGTTTCAGTGGATCTTGATTGTTTGCACGAATCCTGGCTCAGTTAAATCTCTTGTGGCTCCAAATGTCATCTGTAGTGCAACGT
The DNA here is from genome assembly GCF_006345805.1 of Octopus sinensis. Classification (NCBI taxonomy): domain Eukaryota; kingdom Metazoa; phylum Mollusca; class Cephalopoda; order Octopoda; family Octopodidae; genus Octopus; species Octopus sinensis. The sequence goes on from NC_043024.1 coordinate 4,217,181, forward strand.
TGTATTACTCTTTTACTTGTTTCAGTCATTTGACTGTGGCTATGCTGGAGCACCGCCTTTTAGCCGAGCAAATCGACCCCAGGACTTATGCTTTGTAAGCCTAGTACTTATTCTCTCGGTCTCTTTTTGCCGAACCGCTAAGTTACAGGGACGTAAACACACCAGCATAGGTTGTCAAGCGATGTTGGGGGGACAAACACAGACACACAAATATATACACATACATATACATATATATGATGGGCTTCTTTCAGTTTCCGTCTACCAAATCCACTCACAAGGCTTTGGTCTGTCTGAGGCTATAGTAGAAGACACTTGCCCAAGGTACCACATAGTGGGACTGAACCCGGATCCATGTGGTCGGTAAGCAAGCTACTTACCACACAGCCACTCTTGCACCTATATATATATATATATATATATATACACATATATACGACAGGCTTCTTTCAGTTTCCATCTACCAAATCCACTCACAAGGCTTTGGTCGGCCTGAGGCTATAGCAGAAGACACTTGCTCAAGGTGCCATGCAGTGGGACTGAACCCGGAACCATGTGGTTGGTTAGCAAGCTACTTACCACACAGCCACTCCTACACCTATGTCTTGTCTAATTTTGTTTTAGAAGCGCTTGGAATCTTGGTCAGTTGAAGACAGCAGTTCTGGAGGTTGGCAGATTGCAGGGAGTTTAACCTTTCCACCACAGCAGCACAATTTTAGAAATAAAACATATATATATATAGGCGCAGGAGTGGCTGTGTGGTAAGTAGCTTGTTTACCAACCACATGGTTCTGGGTTCAGTCCCAGTGTGGCAACTTGGGCAAGTGTCTTCTACTATAGCCTCGGGCCGACCAAAGCCTTGTGAGTGGATTTGGTAGACGGAAACTGAAAGAAGCCCATCATATATATGTATATATATATATATATATTTCTTTACTACCCACAAGGGGCTAAACACAGAGGGTACAAACAAGGACAGACAAAGCGATTAAGTCGATTCCATCAACCCCAGTGCGTAACTGGTACTTAATTTATCGACTCCGAAAGGATGAAAGGCAAAGTCAACCTCGGCGGAATTTGAACTCAGAACATTGCGGCAGACGAAATATGGCTACGCATTTCGCCCGGCGTGCTAACGTTTCTGCCAGCTTGCCATATATATATATATATGCGTGTGTGTTTGTGTTTGTCCCCCTAGCATTGCTTGACAACCGATGCTGGTGCGTTTATGTCCCCGTCACTTAGCGGTTCGGCAAAAGAGACCGATAGAATAAGTACTGGGCTTACAAAGAATAAGTCCCGGGGTCGATTTGCTCGACTAAAGGTGGTGCTCCAGCATGGCCGCAGTCAAATGACTGAAACGAGTAAAAGAGTAAAGAGTATATATATATGTGTAATATTTTTTATCACATCTTTTATCTTTTACTTTTTTCAGTCATTAGACTGTGGCCATGCTGGGGCACCACTTGAATTTTTAGTCAAATAACTCAACCCCAGTACTTACCTTTTAAGCCAGGTACTTTTATCAGTCTTTCTTGCTGAACTGCTAAATGACAGCGACATAAACACACCAACACTGGTTATCAAGTGATGATGGGGGGATAATCACAGACACACACACACACACATATATATATATATACATACATAAATAATATATATATATATATATATATATATATAATATATATATATATATATATATATAAATATGTGGAGGTGCAATGGTCCAGTGGTTAGGACAGTGGACTCGCAGTCGTAGGATCACGGTTTCAATTCCCAGACTGGGCGTTGTGAATGTTTATTGAGCAAAAACACCGAAAGCTCCATGAGGCTCCGGTAGAGGGTGGTAGCGATCCCTGCTGTACTCTTTCGCCACAACTTTCTTCTGTTGGCCTGCTCGCTTAGCCAGCGGGGTGGCGTCATTTGAAGGCTAAAAACCAATGCAAAGCGCATTGTGACCAGCGATGTGTAGCAACATCTGATAGCCTGGTCGGTCATGGTAATATATATAAATATATATAAAATGAGATAGGGGTTGAAAATTCAACCCACCATGGGATAACATATATCCAATCAGATTTTATATTTCTATTTCCTTGTCTAATTATATTTACTATATATTTTGTATAATGCCTTTACTGTTATGTAATGGTGTAATAAAGTATTGATTGGGTATCATCTGATGGTTGATATTTGATTGATTTAAGTATATTTCTCCATTTTCTAATTTTGTAGTATAAATATATATATATATATACGATGGGCTTTTTTTAGTTTCTGTCTACCAATTCCACTCATAAGGCTTTGGTCAGCCCAAGGTTATAGCAGAAAACACTCACCCAAGGTGCCATGCAGCAGAACTCAACCTGGATCCATGTAGTTGAGAAGCAAGCTTCTTACCACACAGCCATTCCTGTGCCTAGATATTGATAAATAATGTCTGATAAAATATTTCTCAGGAATTTGTCCCTTATTTCTAGAGAATATTTCCAACAAATCACCTCAATAATATTTGCCTCTTGTATAAATTTGTGTGGTTTTCCAATCATATTTAATAGAATTGTGTCTCTGTAAGAAATTGTTGTGATAAATAACACTGAAGAGAAATCTTACCCAGGTGCCCGCGTGCAGCTAAATGCACATTCACATATTACAATCTAAACCATACCTAACTAATGCAAATCTAACACCCACAACTCGGATTGTGCCCAACTTGAATAAAACAGAGAAAGATATTTCGTGAATTTCAGAAGAATGATTTTATTTTCTCCAGTCTGTATTCACATATTTATAATTTCCAAATGCTTTTTGAAAACAGTTCCTCTCAAATAAGAGCAGATTTTTAGCCTGAATGTTGAGGATTCAAAGAAAATGATTTCCAACATATTTCACCATGAAAAATGTACTCCAATATATATATATATATATATATATATATATATATATATAAAGTTAATCCAAACAAGAAAGCACAAAAAAACACAACAACGCGAGGATGTGGAACAAATATAGTATTATTGGACGCTCAGGAAAGAAGGAGGGTTTAACGTTTCAAGCGGAGCTCTTCGTTGGAAACATAGGAGAAGGGAAGACAGGGGAAAAAAAAATGCCAACGGTACACACTCGGTCACATTTTGAATATATATATATATATATCATCATCAGTGAAGGCATGTGGCTCAGTGGTTAGAGCGTCGAGCTTACGATTGTGAGGTTGTGAGCTCAAATTCCGGACCGGGCTGCGTGTTGTGTTCTTGAGCAAGATGCTTTACTTCTCGTTGCTCCAGTTCACTCAGCTGTAGAAATGAGTTGGGACATCACAGGTGCCAAGCTGTATCGGCCTCTTTGCCTTTCCTTTGGATAACACTGGTGGTGTGGAGAGTGGAGGCCGGTATGCATGGGTGACTGCTGGTCTTCCATAATAAAAAAACAACCTTGCCCAGACTTGTGCCTCAGAGGATCACTCTCTAGGTGCAAGCCCATGGTCAGTGTCTGACCGAAGGGGGTCACAACAATCACAATATCATCATCATCATTTTATTATTCCTGGAACCTTCTCGAACTCAACTAGTGTGTGTGTGTATATATATATACATACATACATACTTACATACATACAAACATATATATATAAGGAGTACCAAAAATGAGACAAGAACGCAAAACATCCAGACTGTTAGATGATACAAAAAAGGGACAACAAAACATACAGACAGACGATAGAAAAAAAAAGGGACGGGTCATTCGGAGTTTTCTTTCTTCAGTTGAGTTCCAGATTATCTTTGCAATTTCGGCTGGTTATATTCGAGATTGGTCCAATCTGGCCAGCCCCAAGGATAAACTAAGGTAAAAGCACTAGATTCCTTGGAAGAAAACAGCGAATGTGTAAGAAAACAAGGACGAAAAAATGGAGAAATGGTATACAAATACAAATGCAAATAAAGGACGTTAACAACAGGTGTCTTTTGATGAAGGACGAATTAAATTAAGCTGGCATGTGTGGAAATGAAGCCCTAGGTACAAGAAAATACAGGATCAGTTAATTACGATTTTATTGAACATATTCCCTTCTCAGATACACACAATTATTGCAGTGGTCCTTCAGCTTTTCTAAGCCCTGTAAAAGAACTTGCAAGGTTGGGCCCTCAACTAGTCCTTTCATGATACTCTTAACCCTTTTGTTACCAACCCGGCTGAAACCGACTCTGGCTCTGTAGTACAAATATCTTGTTTTCATAAGTTTTAAATTAAAATCTTCCACCAAACCTTAGTCACAATTAATGTTCCTAACACTAGCTTAATGACAATTAAGATATCTTATTTTTTTCTTTGTTATATTTAAAATTAATTGAAAGAAGCACAGAACATCTCAACAGAAATATGGTAACAAAAGGGTTAACAAATGATTAATTTAACCCTTTTGATACCAACCTGCCTGAAACCACCTCTGGCTCTGAGTACAAATGTCTTGTTTTCAAAAGTTCTGAATTAAAATCTTCCTCCAAACCTTAGTCACAATTTATGTTCCTAACACTAGCTTAATGATAACTAAGTTATTTTACTAAATTCTTTGTTATATTTAAAGTAATTGAAAGAAACACAGAGCATCTCAACAGAAATACAGTAACGAAAGGGTTAAAGTCAGGAAATTTCAGCATACGCTTGTGTATGTGTGTATGTGAATATTTACACACATACTCACAGACACATTATTCAAAGTCCTTTATTATTCCAAGCCTTGCCTACAGTGTGGGTTCGTTTGTGTTTAGTCAATGCACTTTTACACACAAAAGATTTGCCACATGTTTCACAACAATAAGGCTTTTCCCCAGTATGTCTCCGTCTGTGTGTGTTCAAGTCCCCTTTACAGACAAAGGATTTATCACACATTTCACAACGATAGGGCTTTTCTCCTGTGTGACTACGGATGTGGGCAATAAGGTTACAATTGTCAAAAAAGGATTTCCCGCAAATTTCACAGTGAAATGTTTTTTCTCCTACATGTTTCCTCCGATGCCTTTTCAATTCACTGTTATTGAAATAAGATTTACCACATGTGTCACAATGGAATTCTTTTTTCCCGATGTGTTGGAGTTTATGTCTTTTTAAATTAGCATTCGAGAAGTAAGATTTCCCGCACAGATCACAAAAAAATGGTTTCTCACCCGTGTGGACCCTTTTGTGAGCAACAAGTCGAAAATTATTCATAAAACATTTCCCACAAATTTCACAGTGGAATGGTTTTTCCCCAGTGTGGGTTTTTTTGTGAACAATAAGTTGAGAATTATCCAAAAAAAATTTCCCACAGATTTCACATTTAAATTCCTTTTTCCCAGAATGAATCTTTTTGTGCTTTTTTAATCGACAGTTAGTGAAGAAATATTTTCCACATATTTCGCAATGGAATGGCCTTTCTCCAGTGTGAGTACGGATATGGTATACGAGTTGACAGTTCTGAGTATAAGACTTTCCACATATTTTACAGCGGAAATTTTTCTTTCTAGTGTGTAACTGTTTGTGAGCATTTAAAGTACTTTTAACAGCAAAAGTTTTTCCACATATATCACAGTGAAAGGGTTTCTCCCCCGTGTGGCTACGTCTGTGGACAACAAGCTGATATTTATGATGCAACGATTTTCCACAAATCTCACATTGAAATGGTTTTTTCCCCGTGTGTCTGTTTAAATTACTGGAATTTACAAAAGATTCACCATAAATTTCACAATTAATATTTCTCTCCAACAGCTTCTTACCATGTGATAACGATTCCTCAGCACTGGATATCTGTTTAACCGATTCTAAATTGTCGGAAATATCTGTGTTAGAAGTGTCTGACAGATTACCATCCTCCATATTAACTCCAGAGAAATTCTTAAAAAACAATGTTTGTGGTTATAATCTGTTGTGGTTTAGTTTCTTACGATATCCAAATCATGGGACTTTGTTTACACATGCAGAAAACATACAAAGTAAATATTTTTTCTTTATAATAATTTAGAATGGTTGTTGCTGGTTGGGAAGGATATCTCCAAGCGCTACAGATATTGTAGATAAAAAGGTTTCTATGTCCATATTAATAATTGTGGATAGAGTTAATAAAAATCCATAAAAGACCGGTTGCAGGTATTCTGGTAGAATCAGAATTTCTGTGGATGACAGGCTGTGATGGAACACTCAGCACAACTGTAAGAGAAGAAAATATAGAATTATATATATACAAAATAAGAAAATGGAGAAATACATCCCAATCAAATATCAATTACCAGATAATACTCAATCACATACTTTATTAAACCACCACATAAGAGACTGTAGGGTTAAATATAAAATGCGGAACAAATCAGTGTACATAAAAGAGCAAAGTTGTATAATAAGTAGTATATATATAAAACAGAATTGGGTACTTCACTAGCAGTATATTGGATATATGTTATCCTATGGAGGGTTGCATTTACAACCCCTATCTCAATTTGTAATTATATATATATATATATACAAGCAAAACGCCCCCCGTCCAATGGAAGGTGCTGAGTTGTCAAACATTTAAACCAAATTTTATATAAGATATATATAAGAATAAACAAAACGTGTGTGTTTGTGTGTGATGAAATCCAAGGAGATCAGATTTGTCCACACACGCGGTATAAAAGTTTAAATTACATATTGTGGTAGTAATACAGATCTTGTTAAATTTCTTCCAACCACTTTAATCACATTGTAATTTTTGTGTTTCAGGCATTCTGCAGATTAAAGAAGCATCTTTTTTAACGAACCCCTAAGAAATGGCTACCCCTCAAGAAAAAGCACAATGTGTGGCCGTTTGCCAGCCTCGTCTGACACCTGTGCCGGTGGCACGTAAAAAGCCTGGTGCAGCCTTCTGGCTTCCCAGACCCCAGTTGCACCGTCCAACCCAAGCTAGCATGGAAAGCGGACGCTAAACGACGATGATGATGATGTGTATCATGGTTTATCGAGACAAAATCGGATACGCAGACTCATATATGTATATGGTACTATTTCAGAAGAGTGGTCCCGGTGCGCGTAGTAGCGCATCCGCTCTAGCTCCTCGATCTTTACTTTGTGCAAAAAGTTATTTTGTTTTATTTACTTTGCTAGGTAGTCGTTGTAGGATCGACTAGTCAAGACTAGCTTGCGCGGATGCACGAGTGCGCGTACTGGGACCACTCTTGTCAAATAGTACCTATATATATATATATGCAGGCAGCTATTGTCAATAAAGCGTTTATTTAAAAAAAATGTCTTTCTGCGCTGAAGGGTATCAAATGACCCCTGAAAAGCCAAACTCCTATTCTACACCCATCCAAATGAGAAAACAAAAGCCATAACCTGGTCATTACGAAGCCAACCAAAAGAAAAAGAAAAGCTAAATTCCTGACAATTTCGCTTTTAAAGACAAGACAAATGCGACATCAGTCTGATATAATTAATCTACCCGAAACTTACCCCAGGGTGGCCGTGTCGTTGATAAATTTTTCTCTCGCTTCAATGATTTCTGGTCGCACGAGTCAAATGTCCCTAAACATCATTTAACACTACGAGAAAGGCAATCAATGGTATCGATCCCTTTTCTCCCTTAATATCTCGGCCGATCGGAAATCAAAGAAACGTAAACAAACTAAACAATTATTGCGGGAAAAAGTGACATTAAACGGTGTCGATTTGCAATTAGGAACAGCAAAAAGGGTGAATACAAAAGTCGACCTGGCTTGCCTGAAAAGAAATCAATTCTTGATAAAACGGGCATTCACCACTAAATTTCCGTTTACTTATATTTCTTTGTATGCGACTAATTTTTGATATACAGGCTGATAAAAGAGAATTAGGTCTGCCATCCCTTCCACTTATGACTATATCGCGCTTTTTAAAGATAAAATACATTCCTAAACAGTATTCTTGTTATTTGCAATCTTAATCAACCAAATACAGAAATCAAGTGGAACAATTCAAATGCAGTTATCTCCCTTTACCACACAGTCAAATATTATTTTTTAATAAAAGAAAAAGCATTTTATTTACTTAGAAAATCTAACTTTATTCAGTTCTTCGTTTGCTAATTACGAGCAACACTCCTTGACATCACCCATGTTTCCAAAATTCGTAACAGTTTCACATATTCTGCTGTCTGCATCACTATATATTTTAAAGTTTAGCTGGTGGTTCATGTATCTTATAAAAGTTCACAGTGCTCATTTCTCCCTCTCAGTATTCTACGTAGGTCATTTATTAATCTCCACAGAGTTGGACATTGAATACTAAATTCATATTGTAATCGACAAACAGCTGCCTCTGAATGATTCTTCGTAGGATCTTCTCTGTTTAATGTTCCTTGGTGAAATATTCCCTATTTCAAGGTGAAATAGAGTTGCTAGTCTTTCACCGTGTCTCTTTTGATGACTAACAAATGGACCTTCAAAATAGTTAAGTAAAGTATAAAATTCTTGTGGCATCTCTGTTGTAATTGAAAATTACTAGCATTCGCGATCCACCACTGTTTCCCATAAATCTATATACGAACGTGGCCGATGCCAGCGCCGCCTCGACTGGCTTCCGTGCAGGTGGCACGTAAAAAAGCACCCACTACACTCACGGAGTGGTTGGCGTTAGGAAGGGCATCCAGCTGTAGAAACACTGCCAGATCAGACTGGAGCCTGGTTCAGCCTCCTGGCTTCCCAGATCCCTGTTGAACCGTCCAACCCATGCTAGCATGGAAAACGGACGTTAAACGATGATGATAAAGCTGAAGTTGTCTGTGTAAGGCAGGTTTGATAACCTTCAACTAACACTATCTCCTCCGAGACCCTGCGGTGCAAGTTGACCAAAATTGAGACTATGACAGAAGAAGGCTTGCTCTTTCTTCCGTAGAAGAAAAAATTCAAATTGAACCATGTTAAAGCCAAAAATTATTTATATCAAAAAGATGCTTTTATTTTCTATGAAAATCCCCATTTTTTACGATTTTTTTGTGAGCAACATGAATAAAACAAAGAAAGATATTTCGTGAATTTCACAAGAATAATTTTATTTTCTCCAGTCTGTATTCACATATTTATAATTTCCAAATGCTTTTCTAAAACAGTTTCTCTCAAATAAGAGCAGATTTTTAGCCTGAATGTTGAGGACTCAAAGAAAATGATTTCCAACATATTTCACCAGAGAAAAAATGTACCCCAATATACATATATATATATATAGATATATATATATATGAGGGGTTGCTAAAAAGTTCCTGGCTCTGGGTAAAAGAAAATACAAGATAGGTTAATTACGATTTTATTGTACATATTCCTCTCTCAGATTCAAACACAATTATTGCAGTGGTCCTTCAGTTTTTCTAAGCCCTGTAAAAGAACTTCTAAAGTTGGGCCTTTGGTGATACCCTTGAAGCCAGGAACTATTCAGCATACGCTTATGTGTAAACTTAGTTGACATTTACAAGAGAAGGATTTCTCAGGTCACTCATTATTCAAAGTCTTCTCTACACTGTGTTTGTGTCTAGTCAATGTAATTTTCCACAAAAATGATTTTCCACAGATGTCACAATGATAAGGCTTTTCCCCAGTATGTTTTCGTCTGTGTGTATTCAAGAGTCCTCTAGAGACAAAGGATTTCTCACACATTTCACAATGATAAGGCTTTTCTCCGGTGTGAGTACGGATGTGAGCAATAAGGTTACAATTATCAAAGAAAGATTTCCCACAGATTTCACAGTGAAATGTTTTTTCTCCAACATGTTTCCTCCGATGCCTTTTCAATTCACTGTTATCAAAATAAGATTTACCACATGTGTCACAATGGAATTCTTTTTCCCCGATGTGTTGGAGTTTGTGTCTTTTTAAATTACTTCCAGAGATGTAAGATTTCCCACACAGATCACAAGAAAAAGGTTTTTCACCTGTGTGGACCCTTTTGTGGGCAACAAGTCCAACATTTCTCACAAAACCTTTCCCACAAATTTCACAGTGGAATTGTTTTTCTCCATCATGGACTATTTTGTGCGTTTTTAAATCACCATTATTAAAATAAGATTTCCCACAAGTTTCACAATGGAATTCTTTTTTACCAATATGTCGGAGTTTATGTTTTTTTAAATTAGAACTACCGGAGTAAGATTTCCCACACAGATCACAAGAAAAAGGTTTTTCACCTGTGTGGACCCTTTTGTGGGTAACAAGTCCACCATTATTCAAAAAACATTTCCCACAAATTTCACAGTGGAATGGTTTTTCTCCAGTGTGAGTACGGATATGGTTAACAAGTTGAGAGTTCTGAGAATAAGACTTTCCACAAATTTCACAGTGGAATGGTTTTTCTCCAGTGTGAGTACGGATATGGCTAACAAGTTGATAGTTCTGAGAATAAGACTTTCCACAAATTTCACAGTGGAATGGTTTTTCTCCAGTGTGAGTACGGATATGGTTAACAAGTTGAGAGTTCTGAGAATAAGACTTTCCACAAATTTCACAGTGGAATGGTTTTTCTCCAGTGTGAGTACGGATATGGTAAACAAGTCGATAGTTCTGAGAATAAGACTTTCCACAGATTTCACATTTAAATTCCTTTTTCCCAGAATGAATCTTTTTGTGCCCTTTTAGATGACTGTTTGTGAAGAAATATTTTCCACATATTTCGCAATGGAATGGCCTTTCTCCAGTGTGAGTGCGGATATGGTAAATGAGTAGACAGTTCTGAATATAAGACTTTCCACATATTTTACAGTGGAAATTTTTTTTTCTAGAGTGTAATTTTTTGTGAGCATTTAAAGAACTTTTAACAATGAATGTTTTTCCACATATATCGCAGTGAAAGGGTTTCTCCCCCGTGTGGCTACGTCTGTGGATAGCAAGCTGATATTTATAATGCAACAATTTTCCACAAATCTCACATTGAAATGGTTTTTTCCCCGTGTGTCTGTTTAAATTACTGGAATTTACAAAAGATTCACCATCAACTTCGCAATTAATATTTCTCTCCAACAGCTTCTTACCATGTGATAACGATTCCTCAGCACTGGATATCTGTTTAACCGATTCTAAATTGTCAGAAATATCTGTGTTAGAAGTGTCTGACAGATTACCATCCTCCATATTAACTCCAGAGAAATTCTTAAAAAACAATGTTTGTGGTTATAATCTGTTGTGGTTTCGTTTCTTACGATATCCAAATCATGGGACTTTGTTTACACATGCAGGAAACATACAAAGTAAATATTTTTTCTTTATATAATCCTTAGAATGGTTGTTGCTCATTGGGAAGGATATCTTCAAGTGCTACAGATATTGTAGATAAAAAGATTTCTATGTCTATATTAAGAATTGGGGATAGAGTTAATAAAAATCCATAAAAGACCGGTCGCAGGTATTCTGGTGGAATCAGAATTTCTGTGGATGACAGGTTGTGATGGAACACTCAGCACAACTGTAAAAGAAGAAAATATAGAATTATATAAGATACGAGCAAAACGCCCCCTCCCCCCGTCCAATGGACGGTGCTGAGTTGTCAAACATTTAAACCAAATTTTCTCAAAACAACTTGTCTGACCATCCCATAGGCCTCCCCTTTGAGAAAAACTGATTTGACCTAAATTTGAGACACCAGCAGAAGAAGAAATAAAGATAGACATTTTTTCTATTCCAAAGAAAAGCGATTTTATTCACACAAATATGCAACCGAAGAGTTTAAAGTACCAGAAATGATAAGGCTGTTGACTGGGAGAACACAAACATGGTTTAACCCTTTTGTTACCAACCCGGCTGAAACCACCTCTAGCTCTGAGTACAAATGTCTTGTTTTCATAAGTTTTGAATTAAAATCTTCCACCAAACCTTAGTCACAATTTATGTTCCTAACACTAGCTGAATGATAACTAAGTTATTTTACTAAATTCTTTGTTATATTTAGAATAAATTGAAAGAAACACAGAGCAACTCAAAATAAATACATTAACAAAAGGGTCAAACAGTAAGCTTGGCAGGAAAGAAACGTGCCTTTAAGCCGTACAAGAACAACAACAAATGGAAGGTGCGCCAACGTTGAAATTGTTTTATTAGGTTTGATCGTAGAGAAAAAATGCTATCAATACCAATATCCTCATCAATATACTTCATATAATAACAATATTGATAACCGATCCTTTCTCCACACCCACCTACACTTTTGAACTTCCTTTTTACTCTTTTACTTGTTTCAGTCATTTGACTGCAGCCATGCCGGAGCACCGCCTTTAGTCGAGCAAATCGACCCTGGGACTTATTCTTTGTAAGCCCAGTACTTATTCTATCGGTCTCTTTTGCCGAACCGCTAAGTTAACGGGGACGTAAACACACCAGCATCGGTTGTCAAGCAATGCTAGGGGGACAAACACAGACACACATACATATATATGACAGGCTTCTTTCAGTTTCCGTCTACCAAATCCACTCACAAGGTTTTGGTCGGCCCGAGGCTATAGTAGAAGACACTTGCCCAAGATGCCACGCAGTGGGACTGAACCCGGAACCATGTGGTTGGTTAGCAAGCTACTTATCACACAGCCACTCCTGCACCTTCGTTTACAATTCTGTCGTAAGGAAACGAAAAATACGTTTAATATTGATCTTATGGGCACAGTAAATGCTTTAAGGATTCAAAACGGTAGAGGAATAGGGGCCGAAAGCGGACGTGGTTCCTCCTGATGATGTCTTGAGATAACTGGATCCTATAAAGGAGCTGTTGTGGTAGCAGACCACGAAACACGGTTGTAATTCCCCATCTGTAGAGATCGACTTTAATTTAAATGTTATTAATACACTGATCAAGTTGAAAGCACTTGGGCCTTCCTTCAGTGTAGTCCTTTCGTATTTTTATGGTGTAGTTGAAAGGAAGATTAGTCAGTTATATCTAGCAGGTCGGGAGACCACGTAAAGTGCTTGTACATGTTGTCCCCGTG